>NW_009926663.1:139981-157372 GCF_000696875.1 Nestor notabilis
AGGAGGGAAGAAAGCCATACAGTATGAACAAAGGAATCCAGTTTCTCAGAACTATAAATTTCAAATCCATCTGGCCTGGGAGGGGGACAATAAAAATATACAGCAAGTGATCAAGAAGTCCTTCACAATACCCACTGCAGGTACTTACTGCAGGTCCCATGGGTCCATCCACCCTGTGCACTCATACCACAGCTGAGCAGCTCCAGAAGGTGCATAAATGAGTATCACTGCCTCCAGTGAATGTAAGGGAAAGCAGACCACCAGCCACTTGCCCAAGGCCACACTTTAAATCAGGGTTAGAACTGGGAATAAAATTCCCAAATCATTCTGCTTTCCTGGTTTAGGCACTATTCAGTGGATTGCAGCACAAAAAACACCGAACAAGCATGCAGACAAAATTAACAGTTTGGTGTAAAGGGAAAATTATTTCAAGATAGGAGCATTGTGATAAGGCTAACAGCAACCGCACAGCATGCATTTGGGCTCAATCAGAGCATCTCCCTGAAATGGGAGTGCTGATAAACCTCAGAGAAAAGTGGGTAATTTTAGGAGGCCTAGGCATTATTAGCACACCAAAAAAGCAGACTGTTACACACTGCGGCCAACAGTAACCACCACACTACTTACAGTATATATACTTGTAGATACTTATACATAGAGACAGAAGATGTTTCTCCACACTGATTCAGTAAGGTTAGAAGTGAAAAGGAGCTGCACAGCAGTTGATGTGATGACAGAGAAAATCAGAGACAGCAAGGTTCAGATGCATGCCCCAGTCAGACATCGGTAGGATACAGAAAATCAGAGCTACAAGTTTGACAGCAAATACAGGTTAGAAATACACAGGAGTGACTGGTGGAATAGGCCAAGGGAGTTATTTCAACACCCTGGCATGCTGCTCAGAATGATCTTTAAAATACATTAAAGGGAGAATAAACAGTGAGAGTGAAAAGCAAATGTGAAAGATTAAAGAAAAACAACCTCCTGCCCAATTAATGCTCTGCACTGACACAGCACCGAACTGAAACCAAGGGGGCACCAACACACACTGCAATTTTTCTTCCCGTTTTCTTTTTTGTTTCAAATATCAAAACAAGCTTTCTTATTAAATGCAACCATTAACCCTTAGAAGCCAGGGACAGAATTTTTCATGGGAGAGGTTTTATTCACAACGCAATAATATGGGGATTTTTCATGTTTCTCAAGAAGCTCTAAAAGTAGCCAGCCTGATATTACTTGGATGGATGGCACATTTGGGAGTGCTTTGAAGAAGCCATCTACTGAAAATGTAAGCAAATGGCTCTTAGGGTAGTTTTTTGATACTCGAGGAAGAAGTCTTCAGAGAGACCATATACAGTGATTATAAGGGCAGCGAGTAAATTCAGCAATCTTAAAGGGGTAAAGGAGATTACTGCACTCAATCTATGAAAGAATTGGTCTATGTAAGTGTAAGACATACAGCATTCGGGTATCTGCACCAGATCAGGCCAGAACGTAAAACAAAACATAGATGAGAGGACATGGGATGTTCAGAGATGACTCAACAACAGCACATCAGGAGACCATTTGTGTCCTGCAAGATGGGCAGTAAAAAGGCACACTTAAGCCTGGGTGAGTGAGCCAAGAATTACGAATGCATGAGAGCTACCAAACTAACCTTTAAAGAACAAAAATCCTGCTCAGTACCACAGATAAATGGAGATCTGCATGCCAAGGAAGGCACGAACTGAACAGGCCATCTGAGCAGTACGTCTGCAGTCTAAAGCAGGAGCTAACAGGCTGGTCTCAAGGCCATGATGTCCACAGCACACCCTCATCTTTGCTACTGACCCAGCACCAACAGCTCATTCTCCACAGAAACAACACTTTTTGCTGTTTTACCTAAATGCCCTGCTCCTGGCATCATCCTGCCAAACATACTGCCCTTGGTTTTCATAAAGAAAAAAACCCTACGTACTTCATGATGGAGGGAGGGGGGAAGACTTGAAAATGATAACCCTCAAGAGTTAGAAATTAAAGACATGCGTTGCCCCCTCTGCCTTGGCTGCAGCTGGGGGTGCCATATTCCTGCTACCCCCCGAGACTCCCTGGGCAAAGGGTAACTGGTCTTATGCACGGCCTCAGGAGACAGCAGATTTCTGGGAGCTGGGTTTGGCATCCAGACAAAGTTTAGTCACGGTCCAGATCGAGACCCGAGTCCTCCATTTAAATATCCCTTCCACAGACACAACTGTCATGCAAACAATCATCTAAAAGCCATCTTCTCTGGTAATATTTTTTAGGAGAACAATAAGATGGCATGTGTGACTGCAACCCATCTCAGCCACCCACAGGAGTGGAACAGACAGTGGCATTAACTCTTTCACTATCATTTTTTGCTATTGAGTTGAAAGGGGAAATTCCTTTTCCAAACAATGTTTATGGGTAGTCAGCATGTCCTGGGCAAAGATTAAGATCCATATCAAGTAAATTACAGAACAGTTTGGGAAGTTCATGTGCCATAAATCACTCAGATCAGAAATTCTGAGAAAATAGCATAAAGCAGCAATGACACTTGCTGATAAGAGCAAACTGAACCCTTTAAAAGAGTAACAATTCCTGAAAAGCCAATTATGCAGTGCCATTTTTAAAAGCAGTCAAGTTGAGGCAGAACATGGCAATTAACACACCAGCCGTTACCAGAAGCAATCCTGACCTCAGTCCCAGGGGAGTGGGGCAAGACAAAAACATTAGGTTATGTGTAACATCATACAATCAAATCAAAACAGGTTGAGTAAAGGAAAATTGAGGTTTGCGCAGCTACTAAAACCATGAGCTCAGTCGAATGACAACATATACTTTAGACCAGTTTCTTCTTATCTTCCAAATGCAATACAAGTTGCTGATCACAATCTGCTGAAACCCTAAAAATCCTGCGATGTAGTTAACAAAAATGTCTCCCCTGGTAAATTACGAATACCTGGCACTTCTAGCCATCACCCATGGTGTTAAAATTCCCCTCCAGCAGCAACAGGTACCTTGAAAGAAAAGTTAAATCTTTGGAAACTGCATCCTCTGGAACATAATGCTACAGGGGCCCTGAGCCCTAAGGACCCTCAGTATTATACCGCTCAGCTCCATCTTCTTTTTTGAGTTTTAAACATGAACTACTGTAAAGGCTTCAGGACCTAAGAGTGAAGTGCCTATGCGAGATCAGGGCTTTCAAGTTGGGTTTTACTTATTTATTTATGTGGTCCTTTGAAAAAATACATACCATTGCTAGCCTTCAAGGAGCCTGGGGGCTTTGTCCCTCTTAGAAGAGCTCACTCACTAGTTCCAGTGCCTGGTGGCAATATGAGATGTTTCTACTCTGAGATGTTACCTAACACTAACTTGGTCTGCAGTTCAGATTTCCCCTGCATTTTCCTTATGGCAGGTGAGACAGTAGACCTAAAACTTAGCACCTTACCTTGAGATGTATATAATAAAAGTCAGCAGCTGATGTAGTGACTTCTGCTCCATAGGCTAGGTTCTTTACAGCAATTTAAATAAATTATTAGCAAATTATATGATTTTTTATGTCACGGTCTAAACGTCCTACTATGTCTTTTTCTGTACAGATTACAATCCAACTGTTGAACCATAATAAGAACAAAAACACCCTGAAAAACATATCATGGAAAAACAGAATACTGACAAAAAAAGACAGCCTTGCCTAGTTCTCAGAAGCTTGTTATTTACCAAAAACTTAGATAGAAAAATACATTCTACCTGTGGTTCATGTTTCTCACAGTCCACAAGAAAACAAGAACTATGAAGAAAGATGATGAGAAAACACAGAAAGGACAGGGCTTCACACTTCAAGAGCACCTTTTCCTTAATCTTTCCTGATATCAGAAAAGTTCCTTTGTGTTCAGAACAAAAACGAGAAACAAACCAAAACCTGAATCTTGAACTTGTAGAAGAGTTATGACTGGCTTTATCTCCAAATGGGAATGATCCTTTAAAGTTCCTTTCAAGACTTTCTAATGAAACTAGACCAATTATTAGGCTTTGAAGATTGAAACTCTACAAAACAGCTGTTGACAAAAGGCAAAGTTCAGCTTTCCCTCTGGCGTAAGTCACAAAGAAAACTACCCCAAAATTAAGTTTTGGCATATTTTACAGTATAAATGTAACACACACGTTTTCTGTACTGGGGCAAAGCTCCAGCTGCTACATACTCCTTGTTCTAAGTGCAATAAGCTTTTCTGAGGAGACTCAGCTCAACTGGGTGCTGCCTAGAGCAACTTGTATGGAAGGAAAAAAGTAAGTGATATAAACCAATCCTAAAGTCAAGCCATGTGGCTTTCTTCTGTACTAAATATAATTCAATCATGCAGTTTTCTCCATCAGAAAACATGAAGAACAGCGACAGAAAACACAAAGAACAGCAACAGCCTCAGCTGGTTTTCCTCCCAAGGCCACATGTTCACCATCCAGCCTTGGGTACACCGCAAGGTAAGAGAACTGCGATCTGCCAGAAGCACCAAGTCTCTTTTCAGCTACTTAAACTATTTAGGTGTGTATGTATATTCTGAACTCAAGCTACCAAAATAGGGTGACCCACTCAAAGCTGAGAATAGCTCTCAACACTTTCTCATAACCTGTAGGCAAAACCAAGCATAGAATAGGTTGTAGTTCTGTCAAATAGCTACATCCTCTTTGGCATTCCTAAAGCACCAACCATGTTTGTGTGCAGACGCCAATACTTATTTTATAAACCTGGAATGGTGGGGGAAGATTATCTAATAGCACATTTCCCGTATCTTGATCCTGAATCATACCTTGTTTTGAGTGATTGCCTTCTGCCTTTATGTCTGAGGTAATTCATTTCAGTGTTCCAGACATGGCATATGCGCTTTCTTCAGGTATGTGTTGTATTATCACTTTGCACGAAAATAATGATGACTATGGTGTTAAAAGACAGAACTTTGATAAGCTACCTCCAGTCAAATAAAAAAAGAAAATCAAACTGAGTCCTAAAACCTATGCCTAAAAAGGAAGCCACTGAAAACCCTGGGATTAAATGCTCACTCTCAATTTATCCTTTCCTAGACCACTGTCCTGACCGGCTTTCCCACCAGAGACAGGCATCAGAGGGACAGATACGGGGAAACCAAGAAAATGACTGCATATGACGATCAAGGGAAGAAGAGAGGGTTGGGGGTCAAGGGTTTAAAAAAATGTAAGAACAGGGGGCCAAAGGAGAGCCTCAAACAAGGCATCTCTGACACCATTTCCCAAAGACATAATAAGAAACCAGCAAAAATGCCACCCGGCACCTCTCTGTCTGGAAACAGGACAGCAAAAGAGAGTGGAAAGAGGTCCTACCCCACTGCTGGAATTCCCCCCGTCAAGCTTCCTCTCATGATGCTGTGTGTGTACAGCTTGACAAAGCCTGGCAAAGGTTAATGGTGAGTTCCTTGATGCAGTGAGTGTATTAAGCGAGATAGACCCAGCATGGCTGTCCTTTCATCATCACTCAACCCAGCGGGTGTATTATGGAAATACTGAACAAAACCTCAAGCATCTCTCCTTTTACAGCTAAGATCTCATGGGTCAGGAAGTTTTCTGAGCAACTCCAAGACTACTATAGGAGAAGGAATATTACTAATAACATAATGGATCCCACACATGGTAGAAAAAAAGAACCCAAACATCAAAGCCTGTATGCCCCTACAGCTCAAAGGCAAAGCAAAGAACCCTGGTAAATTTGTAATGTAGGCTATGCAAGGATAGGATAGGATTATGAGTAAGGCTTCAGAAAGCCCCTTTTTCAAAACCAAGGTGAGAAAATCTATAAAGCATAGTATGAGGAGCAAGCCCATCAGCTGAGGTCAGGAATTAGTGGGTGTCTCTCCTGCACAGCTGCAATGATTTAAGGACAAAGCAGTAATCACAACTGTATATTAGAATTTATATATTAGAACCTGGAAAAGATAAAAGACCATGCTCACAAGCATGAATGTTATCACTGCAAAAGAAAGATGAACAGCTTTTGCAGAAGGAAGATACTTCAGGGTCATTTTGATGTTAACAATTTTTAACACAAGGAAGAAATTATATCCAAAAACCCAAATGTGATACCAAATTTCAGTGTCACTCAGAAAATAAGCATGCAGATAATTCAAAGCAGTTCTCCATGGTGAAGCAAAGCAGTCATTTCTCACACCTTATATATTCTATGTGCCGATGGTATGGTTTTTAACTTTGTGATACCATTGGACTCAGAAGCTGACAAGAAAGGAGATGAAATAGTAACATACCCACTTTAAATATCCTGACAAAGGTAGGACATGAAATCCTAGAAAAAGGTCCAAGTACTAACTTTGCTTTTAGATCTTTAAAGAAGATGTTGTTCGATTTGTCCACAGAAATGACTTTTATGTTCACTCTTCTCTGGTATGTACAATCAATGTGCTTTGCGTCGCAATTAAATCGACTATATGTTATAACATTAACTGATCAGTGAAAGGGTTATGCATATGGAAATAGTAAACTGACAAAGAAAAAACTATCCAGAATGGGGAAAAAGCTCAGAAGGTGTGGCTCAGTCATGACTGGAACCCGATAAGGAGAAAGGGGGACATTTGAAATTGGAAGATTTTGGGGGACATTTAAAATTGGAAGATTGAATGGAAGGGGTATAGGATTACAAGTGGCTTTCCAGGGGATTTTTTAATACCTCTATTAGCTTACTCAATAAACCAAAGGACTTAATCTATGCAGAGAGTAACTCTTCATTAATAATATGACAATATAAATGCTTTTCTTGATGCCTAAGATAAACTTAGCAGTCTGAGTAACTAAATGTTGGTAACTCTGTGGGAAGAAAAAGGGCTAGGACAATGACTTGTATAGGAACTAAGCAATAGGAAAAGCAAAAAGCCACACTTATGGCATAGAATAGGAGAGAAGGACTTTGTTTATCACTGCAAAACCTAGACGTGTAAAAATGTTAGCTGGTGCCAAATCAGAAGGCTAATTAATGCCTGGCAGTACAGAATCCCTTACCACCTCACTCTCCCCACCAGGAATAGGCATGCTTTGGGACTGTGCCTGCTCTGATGCTACCAGATTAGAAGTTATTAGATCCCCAAATCCAGGACTTGTGGTATTCTCCAGCCTGGTGCAGAAAGAGTTCATAATTATCCCATGGACAGTAATGCAAGACAGTGATGAAGTCTGAAAAGCTCCAGACTTGTCTGGATGTGTGTATCTCAGACAATGTTACCGACATGATGACAGTTTCCCAGAATCAACCTACAAGATAAGGACAGCACACACGAAAAATAGTGTCTCTACATAAACTGGAGGGTTTGCAATTTTAACTGGAGAGTATATTATTTAGTACAAGAAGCACTAGCAATGCTGTGTCTTGCACAAGGAATTCATACCAGGAGGAATCAGTTAATGTGAAAGCAGTATGAAGGCATGGCCATCCTGTATATCTCCTCGGAAGCTTCATGGACAAAAGTTACCCAAGTATTAAACAGAAGAATGCTGTAGTTGAAAAATCAGCCTGAAGAAGTGTACCACGGTGAACTTCATCTTGAGGGACACTATCAGGAGGGCTGAATACTAACAAGTACACACAATCTAATGCCTAAGATCAATGTGAAAGGCTTATTCACAAAAGCAAAAAGCTAGTTCTGCCTTTCTTAACATTTACAGGTGATTACAGAAGACTTGCAGCGAATCTCATGGGGTTACTGTTGCTGCCATTAACAAGATTTGTTTTCTTTAAAAAAGTCCCAAAGTGATTTCAGCACTCACCAAAGAGGTTTTCAATGGGAAGTAATAGTACGTGTGTGCAGGCAGAACAAGAGGAGGGAAACCCAGTGCATTGCTTTCTGTCATGGTTAAAGCCCAGCCAGTAACTCGGAACCACGCAGCCGCTCACTCACTCCCTGCCTTTTTCCTCCCCCTGCTCCCGGAGGAATGGGGAGGAGAATTGGAAGAATGTAATGGGTTGAGATAAGAGCAGTCCAGTAACTAAGGTATAATACAAACCACTGCTGCTACCACCAATAATAATGGTAAGAGGAATAACAAGGGGAGAGGACACAAACCGCTCATCACCCGCCAAACGATACCCAGCCCGACCCGAGCAGCGATCTAGGCCTTCCGGGTAACTCCCCCCAGTTTATATACTGGGCATGACGTGCTGTGGTATGGAATACCCCTTTGGCCAGTTTGGGTCAGGTGTCCTATCTCTGCTTCCTCCCGGCTTCCCCTCCTCTCTGGCAAAGCATAAGCCTGAGAAAGTCCTTGGTCAGAGTAAACATTACTGAGCAACAACTAAAAACATTGGTGTTATCAGCGTTGTTCCCAGGCTGAAAGTCACAAACACAGCACTGCACCAGCTACTAAGAAGGAGAAAAAATGACTGCTGTAGCTGAACCCAGGACACTTTCTTAATCAGAATATAGTCACTGTCAACAAAAAATAATCAGAGATACAGGAGGAATTTTACCAAGTGCGTGGGCTACTGAGCTGAAGTGAAAGCTCTTAAATCATAAATTCAAGGCTGTATATCGCATTTCCCTTCTTATCCAGCTTCATAAAACAAACAGGGAGAAATCTTCTAAACCAGAGCCTGGTATGCTAACAATTTTGTATGAGGGTGCACATACCAAAGGCAAAATGAACACTGCAGTGGACATGTAATCACACTAGGAATGCTTCTGATCAGCATTAGCAAGGAAAATACTTTGTCATGCAGCAGGCTAGAGCATGAAACTCAAGTGAACAGCAGAGTTTACACTTCAATTCTTCCTGATAATAGTCTGAATGGAAAGGCACCAACTACTGAGATTCACTTTTTCTCTAAATGACTTGATGTTTACTCTTTACACTACTGTAGGTGGCAAATTGAAAACAAAAGAAACATGCTAACAGAACAAAAACACATACACAACCCTGCAATATCCCCCTGTGCATCTTCAGTGGAAACATAGCTGTTTTCACTCCTACAGACTCTGTTCATACATTATGGCCCAATCCTGTGGATAATTAAAGTAAATTTAGAGCACGTAATCCAACAGAGGCCAACAAGCGTGCTAATGTGCATAGCCACACAAATAAATGTTTGCAGGTTGAGTTTGACAAGAAAAATACATTATCTCACGCCTCTTAAATAGCTATTCTAATTAAACAAATTTTAGCAATGCACATGTTTCCACTAGTTGGGATATGGACACCATGTAAGATGACCATCAGCTTCAGAAGACTGAGGAGCTCCTTTCAGGCCTGTGCTTTGTGCAAGACATGAGATCAACACAGTGAAACACCAGGAGCTGACCAGCTTAATTTCATCTAAACAGAAGTATGGTAACAGCCTTTTAATAAAATAGCAGACATTTGTGCTAAACAGGTATTACCCATTTCTTCCTTAACTGTATTTTACACATTGGTCATACATGAAGCTGAAAAATCCCTAACGCAGGTAATAACTTTAAAATAAAATGTATGCATCTATCCTTTGCATAGGAAAAGGAAAGTTATGCACTTAGTTGAATAATTTAAAGACATTCTAAGACTCCTATATATGAGAACTAGGATAAATGAAATACATAAACAAATAGTGATAAATGAAAACAAGACTCTCAGTTACAGGGTAAATTCTCTTCCACTCAGGTGCAAGGCAGAGACAGAGGTTTACCATCAATCCCCTTCCCACAGAACAGGTCTGAATTATTTCACTAAAGTCCATGCACCATTTCTGAGGAAAGTTGGGGCATTAAAAAGGGGATTCACAGAGCCTGTGTGCCAAGTGAGAAACTGCTTCAATTAGCCCAGATGAAACAAGGAAGAGAGGAACTCAAGCCCTATCTTATCGCTTTCTGGGACTTAAGATAACATTTCTTTCAACTACAGGAAGGGCTTTAGTCAAAATTCAAGATTAGAGCTCTCTCTTGGAGTGAAACCTCCACCAAAGATTTCTAAAACACAGCTGAGGGGCACTGCTCATATGAACTGCAGATGCATGTCCAAGACCTCAAGTCACAAGGTGATATCCTACCCATTAGTCTGTGGGGTCATATTAATATTAAACTATTCCATGCAAAGAGCTGCACGTCAGGGACGCAGCCCCATCTGACCTGTGTGCACCCACAGGATCCTGCCTCATGGCTGAGATCACTGGAGGACCGTCTGGCCACCTGCCCCAGCACTGGCCATGCCAAGGTGCTGCGCTGCTCAGCACTGTTGAGAGGCAGGCAGGCAGGCAGCCTGGGACCTGCCAAAAGCAGGCTTTGAAGTGCCTGGGGAGCACCAATGGCAAAAGCTGTGGTGCCCAGGGAGCTGGCTCTGGGCACAGCCAGCAGCTCCATGGGGAAAGATTTAAGGCTTCTGGATCTGGGTGCCTGCAGGAGGAATTCCCCAAGAATGCCAAGTTAATTTCTACTGCAAAGTGGCAGTTCTAGATATAACCTGACATTTCTTTTAAAACAGGTGTTTTGCAGGTGAACTCATCAGATCCACCATGAGCAAGTGAACAGAGGGGATGATGAGAGCACTTTGCAACCCTAACTGCAGCAATTGCTGTTCAAGGATATGAAGATGAAGCTAATCTTATGTGGGATGTGGCCAAACTGGATCACAGAGAAATACATTACTTTTTAATTAAACAGGAGTAAGAATAAAGAACACGTCACTTTGAAAAGCTGAGCAAACGCAGCCATCCCCTACAGTAAATAAAAACATACTTAAAGAAATACTTTCTTCACACAGAAATACTAGAAAGTACTGGGTTTCCTTTTCGTTCCAGCTTTCCTTTCTCAATAGTTATTTTGCTGAGGATTCATATGCTCTTGCTTAAAGGCAGCACCAGCTGTCCATGGAGGAAGCCTACCTACCACCAGAGCCACGCAAAGACCCCCAGGGCTGGCAAGGGGCACAGTCAACCCTCTATCTGTGTAAAGTCCTTTCACGCAACCATAGCACATGTTATTAGAGAGATCCAAAGACTGAAACAGGCCATCCATTAAAGAGCTCAACATAATTAACTACAAATGAAAGCTAAGACTTTGAAAAGCATCAGCACAGGACTAAAATTGCCTTTTTTAAAGCCAAAGGAAGCTTACCCTTGACCTTGAGGGGAGAAGGGTTGGGTAAGCTTGGGTTAAATGTGAGTCCTTTTGAGAATGCCAGGCAACGTGGTGAAACACTAAGATTAAGGAGGCTGCCAGAAGTGGTGCATTAATGGCAATTTATTCCCCTTGACCTGATGCATTACAGCTTATTTCCTGCACACACAAACTGTAAAGTATAAATCAAGTCGGCTCCTTCTCTAAATGTAGATTGGAAGAAACACAGAAGCTTCACTTCAGTTCACAGCAGAGGCGTTTGTCAAAACGTGTACAACTCCTTGCCAATGTATCAGTGTTATGAGGCAACACAAATCTATTCACAGACAAAGGAAGAACATGAAGAAAACTTACAAAGATCTAACATTATACTGGAACAATGGTCTAATGGCTAAAGAAGCAACAAGATTAGTTTTCTGTTTACATAGACAATTGCCAAATAGATAAAAATTGGCCTTAAAAGTCTTGTATACAAAACCATAAAGATAAATTAACAAGATAAACCACAGCTGCTTCACTTCAAGGTAACAACGAGTGATATTCAGGTGTTCTAGTTCTCATTCATACAAACATACATATGACCATAGACAAATCCGGAAGGAAAGCTTAGCTGCATATGTCAACACAGGCAGGGCTTCAAGATATAATAACCATACATAATTAACTGAACTTCCTGACCTTTGCCAAACAAATGACATTTCGCAGTGAGAAGTAAGTCACATCACTGCTGATATTCTCAGCTGACAGGCAAAAGCAGTGCGGAGTCTGAACTACTAATAGCTTTTCAGCTGCAGAAATGATTTTTCTCGAAGGTCAAGACCTGCTGCCCTGTCAGCGTAAGGCAGACAGCATAGCACTTATTCCTTCCCCAGAGAGAACATTTCAGTCATCAGTGGTAAGACCTTTGTCCTGTTCTGGTCAACCAGAGTCTGGCTTCTGACTTTACTGGAGTCAAACTTTCACTGTAAGACACTAGTTAACATTTTTACTGACTCTGGATAGCCATGCAGCCTCTGGAACGTGTTCAAGTTAAGGTGGGTGTGTTTGCTGCTTGGTTGTGGGGTTTTATATAACAGCATTCATAGGCCAAGTTTATGAAAGACAATAGATTTTCCCCATGAAATAGGAATACAAAAATTAAACAAACATTTTCAGATGGAGCTACAAGGCAATTCTGGAAGTGCTAAAAGAAGGGCTGGCCAGCTCTGAAGGAGAATGTTAATGAATTAAAATTTAATTAAAAGAAGTCTACAAACTCGTAAGTAGGAAGTTCTCTCAGTTACTCTGAAGCATATATTAGTACGTATCTGTGGCCCACAAGGATCATTAATTAGTATCAACAGAATGTCCACACTGATAACATAATGCAAAAATAACAACTGCATCTTGCTTTTTCATGTTTACAAGTGGCTTTATCATGCTGCAGATCAAGTACTTACAAGAAAGTTTCCAGTCTATTCTAGAAAACAATTTTATTGTCTGAACAAAGCTTTTTCAATGGTTCCCATGCCACATCCTGAGACAAGACCAACAGAGGGAGGCTGGCAACAATTAACAAAAGATCTCAAGGATCATGCAATTATGCATGTTTTTGGGACTGTAAGACACAGACATGATTTTATCATACTGTGATACAAGTTGAAGAGGAAACTGAACAGACAATTAAGATATTTTGTCTAAAGGAAAACTACAGGTAGTAAACTGTAAGCTATTTCGAATGAACATACCCCAAGATAAGAAACAGTACTATAAACTCTGAGAAACAGAGACACTTAAATAAGCAAAGAAAAAAAAGGGGGGGTATTTATTTGCATGGAACAGCATCCCTGATACGATGTACATCTACATCTATATGTATGCATGAACACAGAATTTTGGGAAGAAAGGATTCAAAGACTGCAGGTGTTTATGGACAAAACCACCTCATCCACTGGGCAGAAAAGACTGTGTCTGTATTAGCAAGCAGACAGAGCAATAGCAGAGAACCTACAGATGATATAGATGATGCTAAGGATCTGCTGTTCAGCCTCTACAAAGCTGGAAGGTTTCACTTCTAACTGGCTCTAGGCTGGTCCTATGGACTTTGTGAACACCCAGAGCACATTTTCCTGTTTAGATTCACTTGAAAGAAATCTAATTCAAATACTCCAATTCACTTAAAAAGCACATTCCTAATCTGAACTGGAAGTCATGCATACATATCCGAAGTGTCCTATGTCAGCACTAGTTATATTTGGATTAAAATTCCACCTGCTGAGTATGATGCCAAGTTTATAGAATCACAGAAAAATATAGGTTGGGAGGGACCTGCAAGGCCAGCTTCAAAGCCTGACCAGGTTGCTCGGGGTCTTCTACTGCTAAGTGTTGACTGTCTCCAAGCATGGAGATTCCACAACCACTTTGGGCAACCCCACTTGAGCGCAACCTTGGGTGGCAAGTGCTTAACCTGTCTGGTGATTTTTTTTTCCTTATATCCAATCAGAATTTCCCTTGCTGTGACTTGTGGCTGCCACTCCTTTTCCTTTTGCTGCACACCTATAGGAAGATACTGACTCCACCTTTTCTGAGTCTATTTGTCCTTTTCTTCTCCAAGAACAAACTAAGTTGTCTCAGACTTAGTGTTTCATGTTAAACTAACCACTTCAGCAGTGCTCCACAGGACTCTCTAGTTTGTCAATCTTTCCCTTGTACTGACACAGCATTTTAAATATAGACCCTAATACCAAGTACAAGGGAATAATCATTTCCCTCAGCCTGCTGGCTTTGCTCTTGCTGATGCCATCTTGTGTGTGGTTAGTCTTCGTCATCATACTTGCCTTCTATCAAGACATCCAACTTCTTTTCTGCAGAATTGCAACTGGCCAGCCAGTGTCCATCTTGGATTATATTGTGGGAATTCTGTATCCCAGATGCACAGCTTGACACTTCTGCCGAACATCATGAGGTTCTTGCTGGCCCATTCATCCAGCTTGCTAGGATCCCTCTGAGAGGCAGTCCTAGTCTTCCATGGCAAATGATCCCCAAGGTCTCGAGTCATCCTTTGCTTTAGGCACAGTTCAGAAGATCCCAGAACACCAACTGACAAGTGTGCAAACAAAGTTAATTCACCTAAAACTTCCTGAAGATGCAGTCCCTCCTATCACCCACGCCAGTGACAAAAAGGTTAAACAGGATTAGTCCCACTGTCAGCCCTGAGGAACTTGACTCGAACTAGCCTTCAGTTAGATGGATATTGAACCACAAAACAACCTTTAAGCCTGGTGGTCTGGCCTTTTTTTCACCCACTGTGCAGTCTACCCATTCAGCCTGTATCTTCCCAGCTAGCCACAGACTGCTATGAGAGTGTGCTGAAAGCCTTGCTGAAGTCAATTAAATAACATATTTTACCACAGAAGGCAAGAATCAGGTTGCACAAGCTTGATTTATCTGTGGTAAACCCAAGCTGGCTGTTCCCAGTCATGTTACCGTACTTTGTGCATCTGGCTTACCACAGCCTAATAAACATGACAGAAAACAGCCTCTCAAAGACATAGGCTGGCTCCCTCAGCACTCTCAAACACATTTCATCCAGGTCTGTGGATTTGCGTATGTCCACTCTATTCAGGTAGTTCCTAACTCAATTCTCTTCTACTATAAACATCAACTCCCTTATCCAAATTCCACTACTAGGCACAGAGACCAAGGACAACACACAGCAGACATCACATATGAAGACCCAGCCTTTTCTGTGCCCTTCTTCAGGCGTTAAGTCTTCCTTCCATTGTCAGTGTATCTGTAGAAGCCCATCTTGTTGCTCTTCACATCCTTGAATGGTTTCAAACACAGTTGAGCTCTGCCCTTCATAACTCTAATCCTAAAAGCCCACAGAATGCTTCTATATTGCTCCTGGGTAGCCTGTTCTCACTTTCACGTGTTAGACAATTCCTCTTTGAACTCAGCTGGGAGTTCCCTTTTTAACCAAGCTAATCTCCTACCATGCCCACTGCTTTCCAGGACCATTTCTGCACTTTGAAGAGGTTTTCCATGATGATTAGTCAGGTCTCCTGGGTGCTTTTGGCCTTCAGAACTGTCTCCTACAGTGTCCCATCAAATAGTTTTATGAACAAGCTGAAGCTCAGGACCTTTACACTGTTGCTTTCTTCTGTTGAAGCACTGCATGGTAACTTGAGCACTGCCTGGTAACTGTATTCAAGGCTGTTATTAACATACACATCCCTAGACAGTTGTTCCTTGTTGTGAGTACCAAGGCTAGCAGAGCACCTCCCTTAGTTTTTGCATTGAGGACATTCATCAAGATACTGTCCCTGCTTTCTGAAAGCCTCCTGGATTGCCGTACTGTGTCACATTCCCAGTAGACACCAGGGTTGTTAAAGATTTCCTGAGAAACAGGGCCTGCAACAGAAGCCTTTTAAGAAGGCTTCATTAATCAGAGGGAAACTCGGGCTGGAGGAGACCTCAGGAGGCTTCCTGTCCAACCTCCTCTTGAAAGCAGGGTCAGTTCTGAGATCAGACCATGTTGTTCAGTATTCTATCTAGATGGGTCTTGAAAACCTCCATGGATGAAGACTACTCAAAACTCTCTGGGTCCCTGTTCTGCTTCTTGATCGCCCTTCCAATGAAATACCTCTCTTTAGAGCCAGTTAGAAACTCCCACTTCAACTAACACCCTTCACCCCTCATCTTCCCAATATGCATTGTTGTGTAGAGCCCCATCTTCTCTTTATGTCCTCTTTGTAGGTACTGAAAAGCTCTCCAGGCTTTACCTCTTTTCAACAAAGAAGCCCTATAAAAGATGCTACCACAATGTCTCTCTTACTGAGCTCCCTTCTGATCCTAACCCATAAGCTTTTGATCAGCCTGTTTCCCAGGGAATAGCAAAGCTGCGCATTCATGACACTCCTTTGAAAAGACTGCAATGGCATCCTCATCTAAGAACCTGAGGCCATGCACTATGTCACTGCAGTTGTGTGAGCTATCCCACCATGGCTCTGCAAATCCAATGACGCCGCAGTGCTGCAACTGTGCAGACCTCCTGGGCAAGACACCTTTGCCCCCCACTATCGAGTTGATGCCATCTGTCCCTAGCAGTCCTCATTTCTTGAAAAGGTGAAAAAAATCCTGTGGTCCTAGAGTCCCAAGTGCTGCCATGACACCAGGTGCACAGACAGATGTGAATATGCAGGATGGAGTCCCCTTGCCCAGGTTTTTCCCCTTGAATGGCAGAATGGAGAGCACTGCTTGGGCTCCATGCCTTTATATGGGATCTCAACCTTGTAGTCATCCTTAATCTGCTTAAGTACTACTAGTGCCCACATGAGAGTTGCAAAGTCTGATGCTTGGCCAGGCCTTGGCATCCTCTGTGATATCCTGGATCCAGTCCCAGGGGAAACAGCAAACTTTGGAAGTCATTAAATCTGCTCAGCAGATGGATGTCTCCATTTCCTACGCCAAGGAGTCTTCAATCCCAATTACTCATTTTTTCCTCTTAGTGGCACTGGTTATGAGTAGTTGATCAGGCACAGCTGGCCAAAACACCTCTCTTGCGCGAACTCACTCCTCCTCACCTGTTTACAGGGACTGTATTTTTATTAAATCTATATATATTAGCCTCACACATTTGTGTTTCTGACGATGACACCAAGTATGGTTGTATCTCTCCATTAGCTTACTTGAAAGAAATTGTTTGAGATTGGGCAGGAAACACTATAGTTCTTAACTATATGATGCCTGAGATTTGGGCTTCTCAAAGTGCAAAACATAGATGTAAGCAGCATAAACACAGCTGCTTATTAACACAGCAAAAAAGCAATAAAGCGAATATTCCTTAACTGTAAAAAAAGGAGAAAATCTTATACTCATACACACATTAAAACCAAAATACACACACAGAATGCTCTGTAGAAGCAGGGAAGTTAATTACTTGTCCATGTCATGATGCATACACTTAATATCGAGTGTGGACACAAACCTTTAATGCCAGACTTGACAAATCTCGCTGCAGTCAGAACAAAGCCACAGCCATAAATGTAACACCCAATTTTCAGGGAAGATGGGAATGTGGAAAAGAGTTTGGGAAATTCTCCGACAAGGATGCCTTTGAATCTCTCCAGAGAATATTTTCTATAGCCTCCAGGCATTGGGATGTGGCACAAGGGCATTCCTCCATCTCCAGGTCTATCCAGTGTGGCCAAGCCTGCTAAGCCCATCCCTTTCCTTCAGACATACACAGCAGGAAACTCCCCCTTCTGCCACTGGACTATACAAGAAAGGGGAGGGAAAG
>NW_009926663.1:157403-165738 GCF_000696875.1 Nestor notabilis
AAAACCACTTTTCTGCCACCATTTTAGAGAAAAGGAATTCATCAGCTGCTCTCCTATCTGACATCCAAATGGAAAAGGCAAGAGACCAGGCTGTTTCCTCAGTGCATTAGACGTGAGAGGAAGCAGGACAGGAAGAGGGCAGGAAGCAACCAACAAAAGGTAAGAGGAGACGCTAAACTTTCCCATGTCCTAATGCTGTTTGTTTGAATCTCAGTTCTTAGAAACCTACAACCCAGCTGTGTAAAAAGGACTTTGAGAAAGCAGGGAGGGCGGGGGGTGTGGTGTGTGCTTTCTCAACAGAAGTACATATTTTGCTTTGTTTTGTATTTGCATGCTCCATCCAAAGTGTTACACAATACAAAGCTTCATATAGCTATATGAGAACACACACTCCCCACACATCCAGGGAAAAACCCCAACCACACCAAAATCTGTCCAAATCAAAAAACTCACATGAGTCTAACAGGACCCTAATGCAGACTGCTGATGAGGTACCACAAACAACAGCAGCAAAATCATGCATTAGAAAATATTCCTTGCTTAGTTGCGAGAGAACAGCTTTTCCAAGACAATTCTGTGTAACTCCATGCCCCAAATTCACTAACATTTCCCAGATAGCAACAGCTGCTGCAGGACTCCTTTTGACAAATGCTGTATCTCAGACTTTACTCTTTCTCAGTATGCTGCGATTTCCTGCAAAATGGAGAAATCACCTAAACTACAAAGAGGTGCAGTACTAACACTTCAAGAAGTAAATAATTTTGTAGCAACACACAGTATAGAGAGAAATATAATACTTGGGCAGAGACATTCCTGAGCGGAAAGAGATCAGAAAAACATTCTGATAAAGAAACACCATCAAAGCTTGTATTTTTTTACTCAGTGCAAAAAATGTTGGGTAACTGCTTGCTGTTCCTAGAAAGAATAGAACTCTGTTGCCAACAGCTGTAGTTTTTCATAGGAATTATAACACTATATTGAAGATTTATGTTCCTGACAAAGGCATAAAGTTATCCAAACTAGGCAGAAAAAACAGAATAGTCTTTTCCCAATGAAACAGACCCACATTATTTTTGTTAACTCTCACCACGGCAGAAGTTTTGATCTTCGAAACCAGGAACTCATGCTGTGGTTGATGGTTATAGGGATTAAGTCTTGCAATGGACAGGGTCAACTGTTTTATCACGGGTTCTTAGACAAGTAAGAAACATACCCTATCATCTTGAAAGCAAAGTCTCGGTTACTTACCTCCAAAAGCCCACAAATTTAAATTTTCTTCTTGAGATTTTGGGCTTTTGCAATGATGCTTTCCCTGCTTTAAGAAAACGCTTCCCCAGACCTCTGACCATCTGACAGATCCGTATGAGATTGGAAATGGTGATCCTAGGCAAAAGACTGTCCTGTGCATAAAGTAAACAAGGAAGGGGAAGGAATCTTGTGTCTCTTTGCTGCAATTACACAGATGCAAGTGGCCCTACCTGCCTGCACGTCACTCTCCTGATTCCCTGGAAAAACTATTCCTTATGCTCTGCAGGATTAGGGTGTTCTGTGTTCGCTGGAACTACAGCAGATAGCAGTATACAGAATACTTTTAAGCCAACTAAGGATCAGGAACAAAACTCAGGATATCACAGGTTTTAAAGTTCAATTACTTACAAGCAGCCAAACAGCACACTCTGGATTGAATCCTGAGCCAATTTACAGTTGCATTCTATGCTGCTCCATGAACATTACACCGAGTTACACAACTTGAGAATCAATAAATACATTTCCTCGGAAGGATTTGCTCAAAGGCTCCAAGTGAGTCAGTAGCAATGTCTTGTTTAGGTCTCAGACTTTGGTTTCCATTTCGTAGCTGCTTGGTCCATCAGATCATATTTACACTACATCACCAAAAATGTTTTTATTTCTGTCCTTCTGAAATCCCTGTTTGTATGGTTCGGTTGATTTGTTGTTTGGGTTTTTTCTGGTTTGGGGCTTGGGATGGTTGTTGTTTTGTTTTTTTTTTTACTAGGGGAAGAAAATAAATTAAAAGCTTCTTAACAATTACAGTTGTGCTTTATTTATTTATTTTTAACTGGGAACCAACAAACTGTATTTCTCAGCTGAAGCAAAGATAGAAAGCCTGATCTCTCTGAACAAAACACACAATAATCCAAAGGTCTGCATATAAAAATCACTATGCATGTGCCACAGTTTTCACATTCAGATACAGCAAACCTAGTAGTCTACTTTTACTGACTTTAAAAGTCTAATGTGCAGCCAGTGAGAAGTGAAAGACTATAAAATAAAACCTTCCTTCACAGAACAACTTGCCGTGAGTCCTTAGTCCTGCAAAAACTGAGGATATTTTGCTTGAGTAAACAGAATTTTAATTGAGCATAAACAAGTGAACAGCAGGCATGCCATTTCCATAAATATGCATGATTCAATGCAAAAAAATAAAGAGATTTAAAAATCTGGGGCCATAAAACCAACTTCAATTTTAAAGTTTTAGCGTCTAAGAAAAAGGTAGAGTGTATGTGGCAGGCTTCTTTCACCACAAATGGATTCTTTAAAAGAAATTGCCACTGACAAATCACCGTTTATAAGAACTGTTCCCAGTAAGGCAGAAATTATCTAGCATGGCACTATGGAACATATTTAATTTTAAGTATGCTTATAGTTTTGTTAGAGCCAATGGCTTTTTCCATGCTTAAGGCCAAGCATTTGCTCAAGTATTCTGCCTAGACAAAAGCTTACAAGTTTGTTGTTTAGAATGCAAAGCAAGGCTTTTTATCCCAAACCACATTTCCTTGCATGTAATCAGCACTGATGTTCAGCCATAGTTTCCAATTCATTCCAGGGTGCACTCAGCATTTATTAGGGCACAGATGGTGCTCTCTTTCTTTGGCTTCTAAAGGATATGCCTAAATATATATAAAAAAAACCCCCAACCACCTGGCTAGCTGCCTCTTACCCTGTTCTTACACTCTGTATTGCCACAGTAAAAGTAACAGTAATCTTTGATCTAATCTGGAAGCCCCTTCTAATTTACACACGAATTAAGCAATAGGATTATCAAGTACAGTCAGCTCGCTGGAAACCAGAGAACCTTATACACATCCATCCAGCACATTAGCCACAAGTGATCAAGAACAGGAACAAGTAATCCACAAAACAATCAAAAGAACAAAAATCGGAAACATTTTTTCTAGTAACAAACTAGTTCTCTGTGGCTGTGTTTGAGTTTCTAGAACTGTAAGGATTATTCAACAGCTTAACCAGCAATTAGCAAATGAGCAGCCCAATTTGTAAGGCAAATAAAGAGCATTAGCATGAACAGGATTTGTCGTAACAGCCTGCAAGGTCTTTTCCAGAACACACAAGTTTGTATTGTGCTGAGAACTTGCAGTGTTTTCCCGTATGGACAGTACAGGACATTTATTTCCCAAACTCTGAAAATTATTTACCCGTTGCCAAGCAAGCATAAAGCCACCTCCACAGAGACCCAACAGAAAGACAAGCTCTCAGGACAGTCCATTAAAAATGTCCTAAGGTAGGCTAATGTTAGATTTGTCCTGCAGATCTTGACAAAAGGTTCCTGAACACGCAGTTGAGACACAGGTGATGGTCAGTAGGTCTTAGTCACCCACCTTCACAGGCTTTCAGTCTCACACAAAGCACACCGACACCAGAAAAGCCACACGTCGTACATCAAAATGCATATGACCAAACTCAAATGGCAGGAGGGGGGAGCTTGGAGACAGGTTATTCAGACTGCTTGGAAATCTTGTCCCCAAGTGAGGACTGTTTTGCTATCTCAGTGGTAACATGAGGTTAGCAGCCAGGGCATGCTGCCAGAAGCTAGGGCAAGACCGATGCATTTTAAGCAGTTGTCTTTATTCCAAAACAGCTCAACAACTGCATGCACGGATTGGTAAGGAAATCACTTCTGAACAAACATGAAGTCCAGAAAACTAGTTTCAGAAGTACATGCGAATGTCAGAAAGCCAGAGATTTGACTAAATTAGATTATATAACACCCACTAAATCAGTTAACTCCTAAATGTGTTTTACAATCAAGTAATGGCTAGTAATTTTGGAAGTAATGATCCTAGATATTTGCAATGTGTTAAACATAATAAACAAAATAAATCTAAATTAGCATATGGTACTAAATCAGTGTGTCATTAAAATCATAATAAAAGTAACTAAATAAAAGTTCTGTTAATGTGAACAATCCAGCAACAAGCCACTGTAAAGCAAACATGAAACAAGCAATAATCAGGTGTGGATAGTGAAAAGTCTGTTCTGCAGCTAGTCAAAACTACCTTTTATAGTCTGTTCCCTCTGAGGTAATGGAGTCTGCATCTTTCTACATCCCAGCCTCTCCCAAGGCAGCCCCCTGTGCTATCTCTCAGTCTCTGAAACTCAGCCCTGCTCACTCCCCAAACTTTGCAATACTTCCTGCCATTTAGCTGACTTCCAGGAAATTCAGTCTGTCCTCTTTTCTGGGTATCATGCTCCATATCTACACACCTCATAACTTGGAATTACTGGGACATTCAATCCTTTCAAAATTACGTCTCCAGAACAAGCTTCAAATATCAATAACAATCCTGGCCTTACCTGCAGGATCTTGTACTGTTATTTCTTTACGCTTCATCACCAGCTTGTCTTTAACCCATGGGAACTCCTGCAAAGAATCCAAGAATGCATCAAAAGCCTTAGGTCCTCTGGTGGGGAGAATATCAAGGAGCATCATGGTTTTCCTCTGACTGGTGGTTTGGGCTTTTATTTCTTGAACATGACTGTCCATGAGAATCCCTTCTTGGTAGAGATACTGAATAACAACTCCATCCACCAGCACCTCTGTGCAGAGCTCCAGGCGCAGGGAGCGCAAAAGCTGCTTGTCTCTGGCATCCATCTGGCAACCTAGAGCCTGAGAAAAGGAGTAGGGAAGTGTGTGAAGATGAAAATACTTCAACCTTTAACATCCCGAAGTGACGTTTAATACCTGGCAACCTTTAGAAAGAATGCCAAACTCAGAATCACCAACCTGGGAAAACTATTAGTGATCCCCACCATCTTATTTCTGCTTAGATTTTGCCATCTCACAAGCTAAAATTGCAGCCATTTCTAAGAAGTTTTAGACGGGAAGAGAACTTTGGCACTGTGAAGACCAGTCCTTTGCCGGAATAAGAACCATACCAAATAATCCTGCTCACTAACTGGTCAAGGTCCATACTAAGGGCAGCTCGGGCATTTGCCAGTTCTTAAGAGACTACCCAGAAAAAGTTAGGCAGATGCCACACCTGACCTCTCTTACCTGTGGTTCTGATGCTATTGCTGTTGCAGCAGTGCCAGACAGCAGCAGCGGAGACAGTCAGCAGGTAGCTTTGGCCTACGCAATGCATCTTAATTTTAAGAGGGGTAAAAATATCCCTTATGCACAAGGTCATTCTTCCCTGACTCAGCCAGGAAGACTGTTCTGGAACAGAACTGGCATCATCGACTGATCTGATGATGACAAATTTTCTTTGAATTTCCACCTCGAATTTATCCACCTTCTACGTATAAGCATTTGTTCTGCCAAAATTGTTCTTTAGCTGAAGTAGCTCTTCTCCCTCCCTGGTATTTACCCTTCTAATGTGTTCACAAGAAGCAATCAGATGCCCTCTGCCAGCTTCCATGTCACTTGATTAATGCTCTGACTAGCCAAAAGCTGAAAAAGATGCATTAACCACTCTACAGAAGATGAATCAAGGTCCAGAAAGAACAAGCAGCTCACCCAAGATTATACCCAGCATCCATGCCAGACCTATGAACTGAATCAAGGTGTCTAGTCCAGTCCTTAATGACAAACATATTCCTAGGCCTACTAATGGCACTTGAGAAAGAAAATCACAGAGTAACACAATTAAATACTTTCCGATGATTAAATAATGAAGTCAAAAAACTGCAGCAGTTGTTGAGTGTGATTACCAAGAGAGTTTCTGATTATTAAACTAAAAGCTGCTGTTTGAACAGCTAGACCACGCAGAAATGGCACTTAATTCAGCTTGAGGATACAAGGAGAGGCAGAGATTTTCAAAGCTTTTGTAAGAAACCTCCTGAAGTCTTCGGATCATCAGAGGTGCCTACTGACTCTCAAGGTCCCATCAAAGGTTGATTGGTTGGCCTGGTTGTTTAAATCTCAAGTAGGCAACCAGCAGGCATGTAACCGGCATCTTGGACAGTATGCAAGAGAATAGGACCACAAGAGCAGGACTGGAAAACCCTCTGATAAAGCCACCTTCCCCTGAGTGCTGAAACATTGCCAGATGGCACCGTCTTTCCTGGTTACCTAGGAAGTTTCTCATATACCAGAGTGAATTTTGAGGTACCTACCACGTGTCTAGGGATCATTTGGGAATCAATGAAAAGCTACCTTGGCGCATGTCCTTAAAAAATGCTAGTTTGCTAAGCACAGCTCAAACATCAAACACCATCACAGGGTGAGATGATACTGCAAGCAAGGAGGTGGAAAAAAGCACAGGCAAGAAAAAGAACTGTCTTTTTCCATTCCATAGAATCATAGAATGGTTTGGGTTGGAAGGGTCCTTAAAGGTCACCTAGTTCCAACCCCCCTGCCATGGCCAGGGACATATGCCACTAAAGCAAGTTGCCCCAACTGGCCTTGAACACTGCCAGGGATGGGGGCAGCCACAGCTTCTCTGGGCAACCTGTGCCAATGCCTCACCACCCTCATAGTGGAGAATTTCTTCCCGATATCTAATCTAAATCAACATCTATCCTCTGTCAGTTTAAAGCCATTGCTCCTTGTCTTGTCACTACATCACCTTGTAAAAAGTCCCTCTCCAAGATTTCTTCTCGGCCACTTTATGTACTGGACAGCTGCTCTACACTCTTCCTGGAGCCTTCTGCAGACTGAACAACCCAATTCTCTCAGACTGTCTTCATAGCAGAGGTGCTCAGGCTCTCTGGGAATCATCATTTCGTGTTAGGATGCTCATTTTGGACAGATGAAGCTGAAGATTCTGGTCTGTAATACACACTACCTTTACATTACTGTGAGCAACCACTCAGCTAAAGCAAAACCAGATACAATTCAGGCAGCAGGTCCCCACCATTTCTCCGATCCAGGATTCCCTGACCGCCCATGAGCTCACAAAGCACCTGCAGAGTTCGAGACAGGCTTCCAGCAGCAGCTCCAAGGGCATTACCTCAACGCCGGCAGAAAACTGTTTCAGCTGCTGCGAAGCTCTTGGGCTTTGCATTCTGCACAGGCCACTGAGAATCCTCATTCAGGAGCTTCCTCACCCATATGCCAGATGAGAAACATTGACTTCTCCAGTCACTGTATAGCACGTGATGAGCCCGTCTTCTTCATGACCGAAGAGGCCAACACTTTCCAAAATAAGGCCCTTTCAAACCATCCTGGTTTGCACCTTGAGGCACTGAAAATACCTATCAAATCATGAATCTGAAAGGGGAATTTCTGCTGAAAAAGGCCTTTGGCTCGCTGACTGCAGCGTGAGCGCAGCTGAGGTTTTAAAGCCCTTAACACCAAGGTCATTGGCCCAGTAAATTTCCAGGATGGAGCGTATTGATTTTTAAAGACTTTTTTTAAAAAAAAGTCTTTTTAAAGATTAAGCATTTCTTTGTGTGCGTGTTTACAGTGAGGAGGAAATGTCTGAGTCAGGAACTAAGCAGCCAGATATGGAAATGTAACAGGATTTTGGTGCGTAACAGCGTAGGGACAGAGTTCAGTGCAACACAGGATATTTAAATTAATTTTAATCGCAGCCCACATCTAGGGACCCAAAGTAAGCTCTAAAATGAATTTTCTCTAGTAATGCTGACGCTAAAGTAAAAAGACGATATGCCTGTTTACCCAAAACATGACATGCCTCAAACCTTCCCCGGGCACTTCTTAAAATGCATCTCTTGCATTGCAGAGCCAAATTTCAAGCAATGTTCCCCCAAGTCCCGCTGAACGAGCACAGACCCCGACTTATCACCACACCAACACAAGCAGCTCTGCATTTTTCTGCATCTGACACAGAATCTGTCCATGAACGGGGATAAAACTTTTTAAAGCCTTGACCCTAAAGAGACCCCTTCTGATCCTAAAAAGCACATTCCCTTAGTTCTTGGCTAGAAACATTGGCATCTGCCCAAAAGCCAACTGCACCGGGCTGCTCATGACTGCAACTGCGTTCCCATGTGCCTGCTTACCCACAAGTAAGGCCCCCCTGCCTAACCCATGGGTGGTTTTGGCTACAGGATAAAGATCTGCCCCCACAAGATAAAGTTTTGCTTTCAACTTCCTCGTGGCCGAGGTCTGGCA
>NW_009926664.1:0-11431 GCF_000696875.1 Nestor notabilis
GGTCCCACAGGTACAACAGGCACAGGTACAGGTACCCAGGTAGAGAACGGGACCCCAAACGGGTGAGCTAAGCGGCGAGCTCTTGGTTAAGGATACAAGGGCATTTTTAATCTACAGTTTTCGAACTGGAGTTTCATCTGAATCCAACTATTTTTTAGGTTTAATCTTCAAATAAAACTGAGCGCTCTTTGTGCATGTTCTCTCTCTCTCGAGCTATTGTTGAAGCAGTAACCGAAACAGGGAATTACAGCATGGGAACATTAGACTCGCCTGTCGCCCGCCATAAGGACAGTAATTCTGTCACTTACCTCATTTCCCATAACAACGGATGTTATTGGCTTAGGGAATGTGTGAACACTCGGCTAAATCCTGAAGACCTTTGCGTGCACACATATATATGTACATATATTCCTATATATTATTCACTCTTTACTTAAGCAAACTTCTGCTGCACTCATCATGAGTTTGCTTCAATAAGAAACTTGGGATTTGCCCCTTTTTAACACCACAAAATGAGCTCTCGGTGAAGCTCCTCCTCAAACCCCACCAGTTTTCTGCTGTGGAACAACTGCAGAGCCCAGTCCCCCAGCCTGGGGGTGTTCAGGCCAGCCTAGGGCCGATGGGGGTTCACTTGCTTTAGCTGCATTTTGCAACTTACCTAGTGGTGTACTGGAAATTTTCAGTGCAGGCTGATTCCCTGCATACCGGGTTGCTTCCCAGCCTGCCGTTCCCTTGGAAAGAAAGACCTTACGTGTATGTACTTACCGCCTTCCCACAGAGTGAGAATGCGAAACATTTGCACACCCTGTGCCTCAGCTGAGGAGACCAAGACACAGAGTCACAGCTGCTCATCTCAGCCCTCGTGTGACACATACTCTATAACCTGAACCCATGTTGATGTCAGGATGAATTGTGAATAATTCCTTCCTCCTGCCCAAGAACTCTCTAATGCAGTTAATTTGTGTCTCTCAAGACGGAGAGAAGAGCTGCTCTGATGTGCTTCACCAGAGGCTGAGTAACAGAGTGACATGTGAGTGACAGCCACTTCATGCTGCTCTTGCCATAGAGATGTGCCCTAACTGCAGATTTTAGGTCTGGAATTGAATTTTCCAGCTTGAAAGGATGTTTGGATCCGGTGGGGCTGGGCTGCAGTATTTGAGAGAGGAAAGCAGCCACATTGTACATGAACCATCCCATGATCTTCACAGGGAGCTTTGCCTAAATCAGACCCTTCACTGGGAAGAGAAACCCAAATTATCCGGCTGCACATGAGAGAAGCGAGAGGTGAGAGTGCGACGGGCACAAGCCTGGCCTGGGGAGCGCGATCCCTTCCTCACAAGCAGTGTCTGCAGCTGAAGCTGGCGCACACGGGTGTGCTGTGAACTATGGGCAAGGCTACGAGCTGCTGAGCAACATCACCAAAATCCCCTGGCTCACAAGCTCGGGATATAACACACATATAAACAGGGTGAGATTTGCAGCTGGGGTCTACCAGGAGGCTCCCCCAGTTCCCACAGCCAAGGTATTTTGAGCAGGAGCCTCTCATCCCTGCCATCAACACATCCTACACACACACAGGGTTCACCCTGTTACAAATCTCCCGTGTCCAAGTTTGCCACAAATATAGCCCTGCACCGAGTCAGATGGGAGCTCAGCAGTTCAACATCTGCTGTGCAAGTCAGAGGCTCCTGAGCATGTGGCAAAGCTGAGACATTCCCACTCAAATAGTATTTAATTACTAATGCAGTAATATGTAACTCAAGACTTACATCTGATGGACAAATTCAGTCATTTGCAAAGGTTTTTACACGTCACCGTAACAGGGTCCTTGAAATGTGTTTGTGTGGACTTCAGCACACAAACCCAGAAACTACCGCAAAGGGAATAAACAGATGGAAAGCAAAGCCCCAAGCGAAGCAGGAGAACAGTAACAGAAGCAGCCTACGTACCCAAAGGCCAGTGAAACCAGCCTTGGAGTTTCTGCTACTTCACTATGCACTGTAGTGCATAAACTAGCTGGAAAGATACATTATTAGTGCTGAGGGCTCTTTCTGGAGCAGACTCACAATTGTACTGGTTTTATCATCTTTAAGGGCTGGACGTGGCGAGCATGCACAGCCAGCTCCTTCACAATTGACTACACTAGGGCTTCCTAAAAAGCAGTTCCTGTGAGTCTTCATATGAAAATGGGAAAATAAGGATGACAAACCCCATTCCTGTTAGCGAAACCTTCAATTTGGCAGCTGCAGCTTGCATGCAGACTGCCCCATGTAGAGCCCATTAGGAGCTGGGGCTCTGCGTCCTCATCCAAGTTCTGCCATGACTTTGCTCTGTGGTCTCAGGCAAATCTACTCTTGCCTTACTCCTTGTGGTTTTTTACTCCCCTGCAGAATATGCCAAGTTTCATCTGACTGGCCCTACCAAGAGGCCTAATTACTGGCAAAGCTTTTGGAGATCCATCAGTACAGGGACAGACCAAACACGAATTACACTTAAAACAAACATGACATCATTATCCTAGAGAATATGGTAAGCTAAAAAACAACTGTGTTTGTATTAGAGGTAACAGACTATAAGGGTCAGATTTGCTCTTGCTCATAAACCACAGAAAGACTTTAGAGGTATAGAGACTGTAGAGGTATATAAACTCTACAGAGATTTAGTCTATAGCTACGCCAAAATAACAGCACAGGATATAGCTCCATTCTCAACTCTGTAACTATGCTCCATGTGTGTTTACTGCAGCAGAAGCTTCAATATTTGACTGAACCCTTTAGTGCTACTTTTGGTGGAAACATTAAAAGTCTCCACTGCTTGAGAGCACAGACTCTTCGGGAGCGCAATCATGGCACTTTGACACACTCAACAGAAAATGTAATTTTTATAATCAGGATCAAATTCCACAGGGAAAAAAAAAAAAACAAAAAAGAAGCCTCTGGAATGTAAATATTTGACATGATGGGAATTCCTCCGGATTTTGTCTTACTTAACTGTAAACAAGACTCCAAGCTGGGTGCATCCTCAAACCACAAGCTATTGGCTTGTGTCCAAATGTTGTGGCTGCCTTCCTCTCTCAAATACTGCAGCCCAGACCCAAACATCCTTTCAAGCTTGAAAACTCAATTCCAGACCTAAAATCTGCAGTTAGGGCACATCTCTAAGGCAAGAACAGCATAAAGTCGCTGTCACTCACATGTCACTGTTACTCAGCCTCTGGTGAAGCACATCAGAGCAGCTCTTCTCTCCGTCTTGAGAGACACAAATTAACTGCATTAGAGAGTTCTTGGGCAGGAGGAAGGAATTATTCACAATTCATCTTGAGGACAAAAATACTCATTCATAGGAAAATCTAAAAAACCTCCCCAACTGTGATCCCTTCCCCTCCCTCGTTATCCCGTCTGTCTGTATCGATTAACCACAAGCGTTTCCAGAGAGCTCCTCACGACAGCAGCTAGACAAAACAGTGGCTTTTTCCAGCTTTCCGGTGCGTGCTGCATCCAAAGTATTGGTCCAAAGTCTCCGAGCAATGGGGCTGCACAAGCGCTCCGGCAATTAGGAATGCCAGTAACCAGGAACGGCTGCTGATCACTGCAATCAGCAGAAACTGGATCAAGCCTTGAGACAACAGCAGTAGCAAACACTGACCCACTATTCTGTACACTCATTTGTACAAGCAGCTTTCAGAAAAATCAGGCTCATGGCCTCAAATGATAGAAAGGCAGAACTGGAAATTCTCCACAAAGTAAAGTGGGTAAAATTAAGCCGGAAGATTCCTAGGCAATGGCCAAGCCTGCCAGTGGGACTGTGCAACGTAACTGCCGTATGCTCCAGATTCAGACCCACCTCTCTCTTCTAAAGAGAAAAAAATGCCAGCCAGGAGAGAACTACTGTAATATGCCTTGTTGGAAACAAATCTTGTTTGTGTTCCTCCAAGCAGATTGACTTTGGAAAAAAGCAAAGTTGAGTCACACATCTGTTTCTTTATAAACGGGGGAGAAAACGCATACATTACAGTTTGCACCAAGTTAGTTACTGGAGATCAACTCTCCTCCAGAGCTGGATTGCTTAATCTGTTACATGTTGTTGCCTCCTATGGCCAGAATTTATTATTCCCATTTATAATTCTAATGTTTCAGTTAGTCACCCATTCACAGGATAAGATCAGTGCCTGAAGTCATGGAGTATTACACATTTCTTCATTTCGAGATGACATAAAACCTTTGATATTTTCTGAGGAATGCCCAGACTGGAATGAAATGGACGATAAGAAACATCTATATTCCGCATAAGCGAATTGCACTTATCCACACAGACTTCATTAACAGAAAAGCAGGGTTTCTTTAGCATTTTTTCTCTCCCGGGAGCATGCAGAATGTATTTTGGGCCAGCCACTAAAGGCATAAGCCTTCTTTTAAAAGCAAAGAAAGCTGTCTGTATTTAACAAATTAATTTTTCCTGCATTTGTGTACAGATTAAGTTAGTGGTGCTTTTAATTCACTGAGAATAAGGCCTTCCCAAGAGAACAATTCTGTAGGAAGAGATACACTCTATATGATAATAGTATAAAGTTATAAAACTTAAATATTACCCACTGGGGGTGAAAAACTATCACAGCAGAACTTCACATTTTGCCTATCTGCAAATTGAACCCAGTTCAGGACAGGACTTAAGCACATGCTTAAGTCTAATTGGTTTCAGTGAAACTTAAGCATGTGCTTGAAATTAAGCCTCTGCATGAACATTTTCCCTGATTAGTAATGCCTCCCTGAACTGAAGCCAGAATATGGTCAAGTGGTTGAGGGATGATGCCAGTGCTTTCACTAGAGCACTGTTTGGCTTCTGGAAATGTATTTCTATTATTCATCCCATACTTGTCTGTAAAATGCGTATAATTACACACAGTTGTTCCAGAGCCTGATGCTCGGTTCATGGTATTTGTAAAATGCTTTGAATTCAATGGATGTTTCTCAGTTCTTCTAAGGATGGCACAATAAACGTATTACATGTTACCTATTACTGCAGAGCATCACCTTGAGTTTCCTGTGCATAACAGAGTGTAATCATAGATGAAATTCTGCAGATCCTAAGAGGGAATTCAGCTCACTCAAAATTCCCAAGCAGCTCAGGACTTTTAATTTTCAAAACATACCTTCACAAAGTACTGCAACACACTGGAAAGAGGTTCAGACACTCTATTATATGGCTTCAGCCTGGCATTATTCTGAAGCTGTGATGATTGCCTGGTTTCTCTGATGTCCACAATTAAAACACTGAAGCACCTGTGGTGAGTTGACTAGGGGTTTTTGAGGCACTACAGAAGTAAGTATTTTGCTCTTGGAATCACGGAATTACTTATTTCTCCTGCAAGTGTCATGTCCAGCAATAGATGACAAGACAGGTGGGATTGTGGTAGGGAAGGGGAGAAGAGAGAAAGTTATTACCTCCTGCACCTCAGTGTCTTCAGTAGAAATCACGTTTAAATAAAATGGCTTCTTAAAACTGCCCTCTCTGGTTTTTCACCCCAAAGAAGAAAACCAACCAGGCCTAACACTGTAAGTGGGATTACATGGCTTGATCCCAGTTTCACTGGAGTCTGTGAACAGAAAGACCCCATGACTACATCAGCACCTTATCCAGAAGATGCTCACCCCCATAAACTGGCAGTAAACACTGCACTTGGAGAAGGAAGGTATACAAGGGAGAAATGGGATACGGGATATTCTCAAATGGGGTGAACTAGGCAGGACACGTAAGAGTTGGCGTAGAGGACTTGTGATGACAAATAAAAGCACTAGAGGCAGATGTGCTTTTCATTACACAACAGAGGTTTACTCACCACGTACTTGCTGTCCTGGGAGTTACAGGAGCCATTTCATTTCATGTTTCTCCCACCCCCGAGAAGACACTGCTCAGACTCAGAAAGAGGAGTCATATGCTCTTTCCACAGCTACATTGGTCAATGTCAAAAGATTTACTGGAGAACAGCTGAGCAATTCCATACGGCCCGACAGCCCCAGTTATCCCAACCATTGTGTCCAGCTCAGCAGTGACCAGTCCTCAGCTCAGGGCTTCCTGGCAACAATTCACTACCTTCACACAAACCTACAAGATAGAGTCTGAAGAGAGGGATGATCAATCAGGAGCAGTGAGAGTTAATGGGTAATTGCTCTGTGCCTTCTTTTTTTTGGCATGGGTGAGCACTGAAGAAACCAGATGGGTTCAGGTCATGCTAATGCATCGTGGCTTGTGTTAAAAATCTGACTAGTATTGAGACACAGAAGTGTATAACCAAAAAACAAAAGAAACCAAATGAAAGAAGGGTGATGCCAGAGCTTCCTTCCTTGAACATTGGTGAAGGTTTCAATTTCAATTTGGTGAGATAGGTGAGAGCTTAGTGAGATGATCTCTAATCCGCTAGGTACCTATATGGTGAGAGTTTGGTGAGAACACAAGGAGGAAAGCATTCATTTTCAAACCCAAAAGCAAACCAACCAAATCCAAGGCTGAATTCCCAAGGGGTATTATTTTGATGCAGTTAGATTCTAGCTGGAATTCATATTCTTACCCAATGGGAAATATTACATATATCTTCCTTAATTTAGACAAGCTGGAAACTCATTAGAAAATACAGCACATGGTTTTGAAATTAACGCCACACTGTCAATTTGAATGTACAGAGCACCCATGCAGTTTCTGGCACTTCCCTCAAACCTCTGCACAGACACTCTATTAGTGGCTATTGTGGCCATTTTTAATACTGATGGCTAAGCATATTTTTTCCTGGAGTGCTTTGAAGAGCAGAACCAGTAATGAGGCCACGGCTTGGCTATAAAATGCCAACCTCATTTCAAACGCCTAAATCACTCACATGGACCATGAGCGCAGGGAGGACCACCCACCACATAATATTAACATAAGTATAACATTTACCCAAAGCAAAATGAGCAACTGCAACTGGTGGGAGTTGAGAGCAGAACAACAAAATGTGATTAGGGGGTGGGAGGGATTGAGTTACGAAGGAAGATTAGAAGAGCAGAGTCCATGTAGCCTGGCTGAGTGACGGCTGGGGCAAGATGGACATGATAACAGCCTATAAATATTCACAAAGCATATACACCAAGGAAGGGAAGGAATTCCTTGCAGTGAATAAAGAGGTTCTGTTGGGAGTGAATAAGAGAGAGAAAAATGTGGCTTGTGTATCAGGGTGAACTTCTTGAGGCACAATCTAGTAGGCAGCGCAAGTCCACTTGCTTGGCAGGATTTGGAAGGATTGAACAAAGCATTAGTAGAGCAGGGAATAACCCGCTCTTGGCAGGGAGTCGGCGGGATACTCTGGGCGGCCTTTCAGTCTCCCACTGCCATGGAGCCGTCCCAGTACCCTGCTCCCACAGGAGACAGCTGCTCTCCTGTGTAAGTACATTGTTCACCATCCTGCTCACCAGAATCACTGCCTGGCCTCCATAGGACTGCAAGTACGGGCCAGATGCACAAAGGCATTTAAGTGCGTACAGACATAATCAAATGTAATAGGTACTAAACCACTGGACACAATTGGGAATCCCAGTAGGTCCCTACAACGTCAAGTACTCACTGCTGAAAATCTAAGTCCAGGAAATTAGATTATAAACCCACTAAAACAAGAACGATCCTTTTGTTCTCTCCTTATTTAAGCACCTAACACAACAGGATTCTTGGCACTGCTGCAAGGACACTGTTTATAGTAATAAAAATAGGATCTAATAGGATCTAATAGTCTGAGGCTACTGGACTCCTGCGAAGCCAAGAATGGGAAGGGTATTCAAAAGCAGTCATAGCTGAAGGCATCCTCAGAAAAAAATCTCTGCAGAAAGGTGGTAAATTGATACACAGCCCACACCAGAAATACACACACGTTTAACTTAGAATTACAACTGACCACAGAAAAAGGTTACTTGTTCAGCTGAAACACAGAATTAAAGCTACTTCTAACATGTGTTTTGGGGTCTGGGTGTGGTTTCTAGATAGCCTGAAATTTCAGTCTACTGTTTTGCCTGTCAACATTAGCCAAGTTTTGATGTGTTCCAGCTCTCTTAAACACTGCCGACAGATGCTAAAATCAAAGTTGACATTCAACCTATGTGCTGCATAATCTAATAACGGGACTTGTGCTACTCAAATCTAACAAGACTTAAGAGCTTTCCTACAGCAAAACTTTGCTGTCATTTATATTTTCATCCATCTTTTCCGAGAGTCTAACAGGAAAAAATTATTTTTTTTCTCTGAAAGGCTTTAAAAATAGCATGTCATTGTGTTTTTGTATCAACAGTGAAAAAGAGACACTTAAAAGCCAGAACCTGCCGGTGTCCAGCACTTACGGATTTAGTAAGACTGTGAACAAGGTAAATCCAATTGTCTCAGTGGGGAGCTTGATGTACACATTGATCTCAGAGTACAGGATAAAAGCCCACTTCCTTGTCTCTAACTCAGACAAGGCCAAAATGTCACACGTTTGTCAGTGTTTCTTATTAACTCAGTAGAAAAAGTCCACATGGGGAACTTCTTCAGTGCGCAACCAAACAGACAGTGTCAAGTTTAAAGCACTATTTTAAAAACTAAACTCAAGCAAATCTCTTCAAACACTCGGCGGTAAGACTTGTGTTGATTTATGTACTACCACACCAGTTGTAAGTCGAGAGCTGTTGTTGCACTGATCAAAAAGTCTAATAGTGCCACAGCAGCTGAGCTTCACTGAAGCATTCTCAGTTTCAGCTGAATTTAAAACATGATGATTTAATAAGCTATTCACTGAAAATGAGAAAACATCAGTATGAAAGACATGATTATCACACCATCACCCTGCTAAAACTCAAAAATAATGATGGATTTCAACCCTCTTATCACTTGACACTCTGGAGCATTGGCATTTCAAAGAGACATCAGAGTTTCTTTCCTAATACATAGAAACAGAACGTTCCTAATTTTGCATTTTAGGGTGTGTGGCGGCCTTTTAACTCTTTAAAGAAAAAAATCCCACAGATTGCAGATTACTAACCCCTCAGCTCTTACACAATCTGAACTGGGTAGTGAAGGAGCTGTTCTATGAATCACATTTTCAGTTTCTGGCAGCACTCTTAGCCTGCAGAAGAAGGGCAACACACTAAAATTCTCACATTCTCACTGTGAGTTTCTTGGTATTGGTATGTCTGAGATACACCACCTTAAAATCATGGAAGCTAGGAATTGTCTTTTTTCATACCTTTCTCTTCCTTGGCAAATAAGTAAGAAAACCAAAGGAATTGTGTAACAACAGCATTGTGTAGGTGCTTCCTAATTTTGAGGTTGATTTTGGCAGTGATTGTATCACATCCATGAAAGCGTTGTCTTTACAGATGACATATGCTATGTTGTGGGAAACACAGGATCCCACTGAAAGCAAAATCTCTTTCCAAACTTTGTTCTGCCAGATGCAGCCTCCCCTAGCATTGGATTCCAGCTTTGGTTTTCTTCACAGCAATTTCTGGCTTTTGAAAATCTCCTTACTCAACAATTTGTGCTTCTGGGGAAAATATAGAAACCACACGATATTTTTTTCACTTGTGCTTTTTTTACATCTCAGCCCTGTTTTTATCTATATCCATACACTTTGAAACATGGCTAACCTGTAATTATTGAAAGAACAAATAGAGTCGTATCACACAGTCCAACATAATACATTAGCTGTGGAGTTTTTGGCCAGCTTGAGAAATGAAAACTAAAACCTGCCAACTGGGTAAATATAAATGAGCTAAGTAAACTTTGTCCTAACAAACATTTGAAGCAAAGACAATTATGTTAATTTAACAATAAGTACATATATACACATGTGTAAACACGCACACACACCGCTATATTGAATGTGGTACTATCATTTATGGGATTGTCTTCCTAATCTCATAATTGAATGCAAATGCTGATCTTATCTTACCTCAACACTGTAATTTTCAAACTTAAAAATAAATATTGAAACCAAAACCAGATCTTTTATGTTAAAACCATGTACGAGAAGTTACACATGAAAAATATCAGCGTGGTGTTACTGGAATGTAAAGGCTTTAATGAAAGCTTAGGTAAAACTCAGCAAGTCTCTGGGGATATTTCCAGGAATGAGTGATTCTTTTCTGAAGGAGACTCCAAAATCAGATCCAGTTACCTACCTGAAGTGCTTTTTCAACTTATTATGCACTGGTGTCATGCTCTTGCTGATGTTCAGTTTAATGCAAAATACGGAATGCCAGTCCTGTTCACAGTGAAGTCACTGGCAAATCCTGCTTTGATTTTAATGAGCCATGGATCTGACTTTGCTATTTAGGTATGTTTTAAGGTCCAGCTTCTGTTCTTACTGAAATCAATGGAAATTCCCTCACTGACATCACATGGAAGAAACACAGGGTTTAAATTAGACTGGACTAAAATAAATTGTATGAGGATTTAAGAAAGTATTCTAATTAGACTTAAGTGAATAATCTTACATAATGCAGTACAACAGATCTCTGAGCAGAGCAACTTGAGCTAATAAACCATACAGAGAAGGAGGATATGTATTTCTCAACCTGTTAAGCCTTATTATTGGGGAACAACATATGACAAAGACTCTGCATAAGGAGAACAGAAAAGTAACCCCATAGAAGTACCAGGCTTAGAGGTTTCTTTCTGTAGTCTGGTCCTTTACACTTAATGAAAACAATGTCTGATCACTATCACTACACAACTCTTCTGCAATGATCACTGAACTATGCCCTGAGCTGCAGAGGCAAGTTAGTCTGGTATACCGCTGCCCGAAACCTCAGATGAGTAAACTAAGCAGTGGAAAGGAAGCTAGCAGCAGGAAACCCAAGTGTCTGTATTTCCAGACTGCACGGGGGCCGCAGGGGCACCATCCCACCCTTTCTTTCACCTGCCCTTTCTGTTCAGGGGATGCAGAGTCTGAAGCAAGGGTCTCCCTTGCATTTCCTAAAAAATACTCTGTCCAAGGATGCAGGAGCTCTGCTCCTCGTTGTAAACAGAAATCATTTTGCCATTTTTTCACAGCGCAGTTGTCTTTGTTCTCCCATATGGTCTCTTAAGCCAGAACCTTTTCTTCTGAAACTGCTCCAAGAACTGTGGGGTTGAAAGATGCCTTTCTGAAAGGGAGCCGCAGTGTTGCAGCCTGTGCAGCTCTTAAGCTGTGTGTGCAGCTGGGGCTCGCTGGCATGTCCCTGGAGCAGGAGACTACTTGTGAAGTTGTCCCTTGCTGAGGCAGGTGTTGGATCGTCCCAGGAATAATACCCAATTCCCAGTGAACCACCACTGACAATCACCTCCGAGCCCTTTCTCGATCTAAACTCAGCTCAAGCACTCAGAGTGCTCCGTGCTCCGGACAGCAGCAAACTGCAGTGGCACGGGGGAAGCCCGACAGGGTTTCGGGGGCAGAGGG
>NW_009926665.1:0-36783 GCF_000696875.1 Nestor notabilis
CTCTGCCGGTGCGCGGCGGGGGCCGCGGGCGCGCAGGCAGCGTTAGTCAGGCTGGAGGCAGAGGAAGCTGAAAAACACCGCAAAAATTCTCCAGTCATCGGCCCCAGGCTCATCCCCGCATCACCCCTGCGCCGGCAGCGGGGAGGGGAGAAGGAGGAATGGCAGCGCCTGGGCAGGGCTCTCACACCAGGTTGCAAAGAGGGGTTCAGCTCCTCTTATTCTCCCCTCTCTGTGTATGTTCTTACCCCCAGCAAAGCCTGAGCACAGTGATAAGCGTGGACTGCCCGGGGAACATCCTCCAGGATGTGGTTACATGGCTTAAGCCTGACAGCAAACGAGGAAATGAGGGGTAACAGCCTGGGATAAAGCAAGATGTGCCATTTCTGCAGAATGAATGAATGCTCTGGAGAGCGGGTCAGGGATGGGGCCGCCTGCAATGGAGAAATTGCTGGCATGGCTGCTTGGAGGGGTCTTAAGTCCCTTTCCTTGTGGCAGGCTTTGAGGCTGCAAGATTGTGCCTCAAGGACCTGCAAGATACACATAACGAACCTCTGTCTGTGCCTGTGTCCAGAAGCCGTGACGCTAAGATGCACAGGAATTAGGAAATTTGGCACTTGCCTTTTCCTTGTAGATAAGTCTTACAAAATGACTAAAAAAAGAACTGGAAATTCCTGGAAGAAGCTGGGCAAAAGGATGAGCTCCATCCAAGCTCACCACAGCCCCAGAGATTACAGTGGAGCTGTCTAAGAGCAGGGAGTCATTTATTCTGATGGTGCCCTGAAAGTATGTTCACCTCAACAGGAGGCAGGAAGTGCCATCGCTGCCTCAGATTGCCTGCAGCTGAAACAGAGGAGCATGAAAGAGGCTGTGCGAGGAGAAAAAGGCTCAGGCTGATTAAAAGAATAGCAACTACTGGTTTTCGAAGCACCTTCTCCTCCTCTTCCTCTTTCAAACCCACTGCAGCCCCCAGCTGGCTCCTTCTAACCTGACCCCCCTCGCTCCCCTCCTCTGAGTCACTCAGGGTATGAGGTGGAACAAAAATAGAAGCAGCTTGTGGGTAGGGGCAGATGTTCGTGAAGCGTCTTAGCGTGGGTGCTTCACCTGGCCATTGCCGTCATGCAGTGCAGCTCCTTCCCTGCTTCCGCAGCGAGCCTGGACATAGCCAGAGCTGCATGGATGGGTTGGGTGTCCCCATGTGCCAGTGGGGTCCCTGCCAGAACCGGATCCCACCATGGGAAGCATGGCCACAACCATGATGAAAACCTTAACATCATCCCATGGGCAGGCTGATTCCTCCCCTTTATTTTTCACCAGGGGGCAATCTGGCATGGGTAGGGGCGCAGTGACTGATCCCACCCACAGGAAACCTCCTGAACACAGCCTGCCTTTCCTGCCTCCCAGCCTCAGGAGCAGCTTCTTCCTCCCTGAGAAGCAGCCTGGCTCCCTGGGGGCTCGTCCCCCAGTAACAGCCCAGCTGGAGAACTGGTCCCAGTGCGGCACAGGGAGGGGAAGAGGGGCTGCGGGCAGGCGTTAGCTCACTCCTCCCTCTCGGGAGGAAGCAGGGGGCCAGTGGAGTCACACGAGAGCACCATTTCCTCTCAGGAAACTCAAGTGAAATGTGGAGGGGTGGGAAAGAGAGCTTCCCCCACCACACTCCTGACTGAAGTGCTAGTCTGAAGGGGCCAAATCACACCAGCCCGGCAAATAGCCTCTGTGGGGAGCACCTGAAGTTTGGCCTGTACTGGACAGTGTGAACATCACCAGACCTGACCTGCAGCTGACCTTCCTGCTTTTACACACCTAACACCGAGCATCCAAACTACTGCCTTTCAGTAGATTACAGCTCTGCTTTTGTTTCTTAATGGAGTGAGTCACGGCCACCTTTTTATTAGAAGAAAATAACAAGGCTAACAACAGCAGTACTAATGCTTCCTCGCTGCAGGGTGCTGGACACGAAGAGTGTCCCTGACTTCTCTGCCCACCAGCAAAATGACTCGGTTGTACTTGGAAATAGATGAGCAATCGGGGCTGATGCTGTCAGGCTGTGGGATGGACAGGGATACTTTTTGCGTGCTGGAGCAGCTCCTTCGTTTGTCAGGTGCTCCCAGCCAGAAGGGAGAAAAGGGATCGATTCCTGTAAGCGGAGGTGGTTGAGTAACTTAAACAACCCTCTGCTCTAGGTAGGAAACTCCCCTCCTCCCTGCAGTACTTTACATCATTCCCACTTCGAGTCTGCTGCATCTTTCTGCTCCTCCTCCCGCTTCCCCTTGATAATCTCCCAGGCTCTTTCGTCCTTTGTCTTGGGCTTTTATCGGGGCTTTCAGATCAACTGGTCCTTTCCTTTTCTTCCAGGCTGTATTTCCCCTAACCCAGCTCATTCTTCTCCCCTCCCCACCTCCTCCAGGCTCTTTGTTTCTGCCTGTTCATAGTGCTATGAAGGGAACCTTCCTCGCTGCAGCTGGGGAGGAGAGGCTCCAGCTCCTGGGGGCACAACTGGACCCCCACCCCAGGTAAAAGCTCCCAGGGCACAGCATCCATGGGGAGCAGCCAGCAGGCATGGCTCTAGGGTAAAATGCTGCCCTTTGGAGAGAATAAGACTCAAAAGGAGCTTTTAAAAGGGGTTTAGGTGACTAAATGAATGGGAAATATGTTTTTTGGGAAGCAAAAGAGACAGGATCAGCTGAGTTTCTAGGGCTCGATTTGCCTCAGCTGACACAAGAGATGCTCTGTGCTGTTACCCCAAAGAGTTAACCCCAAACCACAGCAAGACAAGAGGTGAGAGAAAGCCAGTGAGCTCTCTTACTTCTGGGAAGGGGACTGAGGGGAAGGCAGATCAAGGGTTACACAGGAGATCCATCAGGGTGTAACCTAAATGCTGTGGGATCCTAGTCTGGGGCCTGAGCTGTATCATGTATCCCTGCTGGGGCACAGTCCTGAATCCCCATCCTCCAGTCGGTTGTGAAATGCAAGGAATGCCTCAGATGAACAAAGCGCAGCACAAGGCAGCAGTGAAGATGGGTTGGCATTTCTTTAATGTTATTAAGTTTTCCATAACATCAGTTTCTAATTTTGGAGCGGCTGATGTCAAAACACTTACAGCACAAGCAGTGAGATAAGTTTGTGCCGGTAAATGGAGAGCTGGAAGGCAGGTAAATTTATACCCCGGGCTAAGGACAGCTGAGTAGTGGCAATAGGGGATTGTCAAGCTGAGACCTCACCGGTGTCATAACTCGGTCACTCTTAAGACAAAGGCTAAAGACCAGCCTAGATCATGAATATCAGCCTCATTACAGATTTCTCTCAGCCTCAACAGAAAAACCCGTTGCCAAAAGCTGATTCTAGAGGGTGTAAAACACTCTCAGGCATAGACTTTGTGGCATGGCAACCACCCCCCTCACTTTGTGGCCCCATAGATATGACGTTAAGCTGAAATCTTTTTTCTTCCCCCAGAAAGCTAATAAATAGATTGGTAACTGCTTGGGTATTTACAACAAAAAGAGAGTTCATAGAGTTTTCACTTGAAATCTACATTCTGTAACAAATCCATAATCATAAGTGACTATTCCCAAAGAATTAGGAAAAATGCATGCCACAACCTATACAATTAGGGAGAACCAAACAAATTCTTGTTTATTGTGGCCCAGGTGTCTCTCAGACGTGGTTTATATTCCCAGATCTGCTGCTGTAAACCAGAATTAAGATAAACAGTGCATTGGCTTGAATGGGAGCTGCCTGCACTCAGCACCTCTGAAAACCAGCCTGAAAGGGAATCTCAGACTTATGCCTGATTCTTACCTGACTCATACCTATGTGACTCCACTGACTGCTGCAAGCTGCTGTCAACAGCTGCTGTCAGGAGTGAAAGAGGAATAAGCTGAACCTCCTGTCTCCTTTTAGAAGCCGCTGTTCTTTCTGTTCCACTAGCTGATGACTTATTCCCACGTACAGATGGACAGTCAGTTCGTAAAACAGAGATTACAGCTATCTGCACAATCAAGTTTCAATTTCTCCGCTCGCCTGATGTGGCTCAGAGTATCAGGAGCTATATTGATGGAGCACGTGCAGACCCAGTTATGAATGTAGAGAACCCATCCTCCCATTTGCAACCACGTACCATACCTGGGGTAACAGCAGTAACTGCTTGCATGGGAAAATGATTTGTGTAGTTGGCTGCCTTTAATGTGAGACAAAGCCCTTTTGTTCTTTTATCAACTTGCCAGTTCTCATTTGTTCTTTCCTCTTCCTGCCACTGTTTCCCCGCACGCATTTCATGCCTTCTCGTCCTGTCTCTTCCCTTTTCCTGGATGTATTTCCCAGGAACCTGCTCCTATTCCTCACTGGCAGATCTCCCCCTCCTAACACAGCCATCATCAGCCCAGGCGGGTTTTCACTCACATCTCCTGGCTACTCCTGCCCATCGGAACCCAACCAGCCTCTCACACTGCAAATCCTAATCCTTGTGTGTGGTTACTGCTGCTTTAGACTGTTGGGAGCCGTCAAATGACATAAAATATTCTTACAAGAACCACTTAATTGACTATTAGGACAAGCATATCTTGGGGGAACACTGATTACTCTGGTCCAGATCTTTTTGAAGGAAATCTTATAATCGCTGAACCTGATTCCCTCCGCCTTGGTCTTTCTGAGTGACTCATTTCTTAAGCACCAGGTTGTTGCCTGGAGGGTATAATCACATCTATATAATCCGCTGCACAGTGCGTGTTACTATGCCCACTCCACTGAGAATGAGTACAGCTCCTGGGTACCGAAATGACTTTATAAGCTCAAAATGGAGTAGCTGATGCTTTTAGCTGAGAATGTTTTGGAGCCATTTCAGTGGGCTACACACATAGAAGCAAGCAAAATAAACACATTCAGTAAAAACCATTACACCTCTGTTTTCTATAGCACTGCCAGTAGCAGGAAAAAAAGACCCACTACACAGCTGCTGCTTGTTTTCAGGGGTCCCCAGGCATGGCACAGGCAGTGAGACCAGTGCATCATGATGCAGGCTATAAATTCCCTAGGATTACCCAACTCCAGCACAAGCATGGCACTGCACATCCCATGCCCAAACCCCTCCGTATCCCACCTTTGTAAAGCAAAACCAAACAGAAGGTAGATCTAGGCTCTGGATATCACCCTAGGTGGTATTTCTGGATGGTAAGTGGGTCTGCTGCAGCGTACCTAGAAGGCAGCTGAGGGGAAAGAGGAAGCAGATGGAGCCGCTGGGCTGGGGGAGGCTGCGGTGATAGCAAACGTGCCACCCAGAGCTGCAAAGAGGAAGAAGGTAAACCAGACCTCCTCTTTCACCCACGGTAACATGGTAATGGGCTAAAGTGAAGGCAGGCACATCTGCTGTAGATGGAGGAAGCTTCTTGGTGGCAGAGTGATGGCGTGGTTCTCCACCACTGAGGCTCCAATACGAGGCTGAACAATAGTCTATCTGAAAAGACTTACAGAGTCGATCCGGCCTGGGGGTAGGGGTGGGCTGGGTGACCTTTCAAGGAGTCTTCCTACAAATCCTTGTTTTACAGGCTTGTGTGGATCACGTTCAGACACACAAGTCTGTAGCTTGGTAAATATCCTGGGTAAATGACAAAGTAACCTGAATTAGTAACTTGATTAATTTCAGTACTTCAAGGGTTGTCTCCCTCCCCTGACCTCTGAATCAGCCAGAGATGAAAAAAATAAGTTGAATTAAATATTATTCCCCCCCCAAATAAACCTGGTGAAACAAACTTGTGAAAGAGAGGAAATGATTTACGTCTTTTATGTTCCTTTCTAGTAGGCTCCTACTTACTTAACCCCATTTAAACTTTGTATCAGCTTATGACATCCGGTGAAAGTACACTACAGCTTATTAAAATTTAAAGCTGTTACTCCAAGGGAAAACACTGAAAGCTCTTTTATGGATTACCCAAGCCAGCAGGATGTGGCTTCCACTCTGTGTCCTTTTGATGGCACAGCCCACTCGAGCATCTTCATCAAATAAAATGCCTCCATCACTCTCAGCCCGTTAGATCTTTCATTCTGTGCATCAAACTGCTTCGTGCCAGTAGGACCATCTTCCACCCTGTATCATGTGCTAACCCCATAAAATATATAGGTATGTTTAAGATGAAGTGAATGCTAACAAAAATGCTTTTCAATTAAAACCAGGAGAGTTAAAAAACCTGGATGATCCCTGCCATGCATTTGCTCACCTTTGTCCTGTAGGAAGGGCATGATCTGAGACCAGCAGGACCTAGGTGATGATTTGTACTGAAACCTATGCAGTGCTGAACCAGTGCAGTGCCTTGGCTCCTTTTAAGTCAACTTTGTGTTGGAAACTGTTCCAAATACAATGCTGCTGCTCATAGTACGAGTCTTTGCCACACTTTCCTACAGGCGGAAAAGAGCCCGTGGGGTGATATCGCTGATTTCCTCTGCAGATATGGCAAACGGAACTCTTACAACAGAAACCACCTTGCTGCTCAGTTTGCAGACTGCACCTCCAGTAAGCCTTTGTAAGTATGGACAAAGTCATCTTCTATTTATCTCCCTTTCCTGGGAAAGGATGGTCTCCTCTGAATAAGAGGCTGTTCCTGTATGGACCTACTTTCAAATGAGCTCCTTCAGTTGATGCTTTGGCTTACACAAGTGCAGACAGGCCTTGGGTCCGCACTTCCCTGGTCCCTCAACTTTAATCTCACTTCCCATGACTTCCGCCCTGAGGGCCTGGGGGGGTGGGAAAAGCTGCTGTATCAATGTTAAAAGGGGGATTTCCAGGTTTATTAAGACTTTCTTATTTAATTACAAATTCAAAGTTTCAAAGCTAGGCCCTTCCTCTAGCCCTTCCCAAGTTCCTCCTGGGAAATGCCTCTTCTGGCGGGGACTGCTCATGGTGAAGATCTCTGGGGCTACCTTATAGCCTATGGCTACCAGATAGTACCAGCCTGCAGTCCTGATCAAGCGAGTAACAGCCAGTCCTCCAGAGCAGAAGGAAAACACTAACCCTATAAACTGCTGTTCATTCCATCCCTCCTGCACCCAGTGGGTTCTGCTTTGCTTTCCTTTGCTAAGCTATCCACAGAAAGGTCCCAGCTGAGCCAGAGGTTGTCACAGTGGAGGGGCTGGACCTTCATGCGCATCTCTTCCGCCAGCTCCAGGGTGTGGAGTGTAACCTCTGGCTGAATACCAGCATGAGGCCATCACGTTTCACTCCACTGCAGACGTTTGCTCCATGAATGTGTGCTGGAGCTCCTACAGAACGTGGCTTTTGGGCTGTGAGCTTTGGTAGTATTTATTATTCATGAACCGTGAGCAGGGATTTCAGTCATAGAGCATCACGCTGCTCTCTGCCTACATGCAGAAATCTAGAAATCCAGGGGAAGAAAGTGTGCATCAGTACAACCTCACCATCCCATCAGCACACAATGGAGAAGGCATTCAGGCTGGTCTAGAAGCATCTGTGTAGGCAGAAGTCAACTCACAGGGAAAAAGGGGTGGGAAGAGAACAGGGCTGAGCTGGGAAAAAATTTGTCACTTGCCAGAACATTTGTCCAGCATCGCTTGCAGTGACAGTGGAAGCCCAGTTTAGGAGGGGGTGGTGAAGTGACCCTCCATGATTGATGCTCATCTCTCATTCCCACCACCCTCCTCCTCCAGGAGCGTGGTACAGACATACATGTTTCCTTTCCTGCATCCCTGGGACCTCTCAGCATCCCACTGGTAGGCAGGACTTGGTGCCGTAGTGGGAGTGTGGTTTGAGGAGCAACTTCCCAGGAAAGATGGTTGCTGGGACACGCCACCAGCCAGGCCTTAGCGGTGCTACTTTGGGAATTGGGACATCTGACACATATTCCACTGGCTGAATCACTGGCAGTTTTGGGCTATTTACATCTCTTACCTACCAGGAAGGGGAAAAAAATATTTATTTGGACTGATTTGGAAAGATCTTGAGCACCTGAACCCATGGGGCTTAGAGATATGCAAACCAGCTTTGCCTTTAGAAACTGTTCCACCAAGGGAGGCCAGTCCTAGAGAAACTGGTCACTGTACAGCCGTGGTGTTCCCATCGCACCACTTGAGCCTACAGACAACAGGCTGCTGAAGCTGCTGCTCCTTTCTTTATCCTAATAACAGGAATGACTACCCATGAAGAGCAAGTAAAGCTTTTCCAGGAATAAACACATTTGTGATATTGCTAGCCTGGCCCTGGGGTTGTGCCTGGCACTGCAGTGACCTACGAATCCATGGTGGCAGGGACTCTCTTTTCTATACCTATGGATCACAGCAACACTCTCCATGCATCAAATGCTGCTAGCTAGCCAAAAATACTATTGGACCATACAGGTGTCCCAATAAGAAGCACACACACGGTGTGGTGCCTCTGAACACAAACTTCCGGAGGTAGAAAGGGAAGGCAGGCAGGGATGTGGAAAGGATAGAGCTTGCCACAGCTTCTCTCCGTCCACTCTCTTCTTGTGGTGGGATGACAAAGGGAAAGAAGAGCTGCAGCCACAGACGTGCAGCAGTAGGATGAGGCCGGCCTGGAGAGTCACAGCTCAGCATTTATTTCCCATATGGTGGCACCATATGGTGGTTCCACCTTGTCACAAGGTTAATGTGACAATCCTGCCAGTGCATTTTCTACTGATGTGTTTAAAGAGGGGAGAAACCACCCTCGCTGCAGCAGGGAGACTACAGGAGAGCTAGCTGCATGTTTTGGCAATACCCAATGTCACTCCTAAAGGCAGGTTAAGTATCCAGTCTCCTTTCCCACTGCCTGCCCAAGCTCTCTCCTCGAGGTGGCCTGGAGCCATACAGAACTCCTTGAGCAGAGATACAAGTCCTCCCTGCCTAGGGCAGACCTACAGTAAGTTTGGGACAAGAAAGATGCTTCGGTGCTGGATTTCATCCTGATTGACACAGGTTAGACTGTCATTTCCAGAGGGCTCAGCTGGACCAGCTCACACTCTGGACCTTCTTTGCCCTTTCCATGCTGCAGCTTTAAGCCCAGAGGGATGAAATGGTGTGTCTTCTTCCTGCTGGCCATCCAGCCCAGCGTGCTGTAGGTGGCTCTATTTTAAGATAATTCCCAGCTCGTAAGAAACCCCATACCGGGTGAGAGGTAGATGTGTCTGCTTCTGCTGCTCTTGCTGCAGGGACAGACACCTGCAAGAGGGAGATGCTGTTGGTACCAGAGGCTCCAGAAGGAGCAGCAAGTAGGTACCCTTCCCTCAGTTAACACTCACCTTTGCATTACCTAGATCAGGCCCCAGGGGCTGGTGCTGGAAGGTGTTTCGAGGCTCAGCCTCCTCCACACAGGCTTATTCCTTAACAAGAGGGCATTGTCCCTGTCTGCAGGAAGCCCAGCCTCATGATGCTGAGCAGGACAAAGGCTCAATTTACTCTATCAAAGAGCTGGAAACCAGAAAGGAGCCAGAGGCAGCCAGAGCCCGCTCTCCCCATCTGGGACACTTTGGATTTTGGTGCAATGTGGTGATCTGCTGTGGGCAAAAGTGATCAGGGCTCAGAGCTGCCTGCCTAATGCTCCGGGACATGCGTGGAAATGGGAGGTCTTGAGGCATTATTGCTCTGATCCTGTCTATTTCCCATGGCATAAATCAACAAAAGAAATGCTTCAGATACTCCACAGCCAGACATGGACATACTCATTTTGTGCTTCACTTGACATTTAAGTTACAGCCTCCTGCATTGTACATCCACTTTAGTGCTCAAGAGGAAAAATGGAGCTTAATGTTTGGAAAAGCCATCTGAGATCTTAGAATCACAGAATGGTTTGGGTTGGAAAGAACCGTAAGATCATATAGTTCCAACCCCCCATCTGCTAGACTAGGTTGCTCAAAGGCCCATCCAACCTGGCCTTGAACGCTTCCAGCCTTTGATGCTGGCAGTGCCCTGCCTGTTTCAGAGGCCAACGTACAATATGTTGGCCTTTCCAAATGCTTTCTGCACTCCAAGAGTCCAGAAACTCCTTCCTCCTGCCATGCAGCAAGACAACCAAGACAGGGATTACAGGGGACATGCAAACACTCCTCTGAATGCAGGTGAGGACCTGTAGAGAGAGAGGAGGAACCCCATGATCAAAGCCATCAGGTACCTCTGACCAGACACAGGACTGTCTTTCCCTGAACAAGTCATGCTGGTCAGTGACAGCAGCAAGACTTTGATTGCCATCCTGGGTGTGGAAAGGACCCCTTGTTCCACCACCTCTGAGTTAGAATAGCCAAAAAGGGTTGTAATAAAGAAGATAAGGGAGAAACCATTGCATTGTCTGAGGGAAGGTGTGAACATGGAGCCATGGATCACTTTGTACATCTCAGACAGGGAGGAGCTCGGGGCAGGCAGTGATGGGGACCACACAGGCACCTGGCCTGAAATGAGTCTTGAAACTGTTGTGAGAAATGCCTTCCTCCAGCCGTAAATGGGGCAGTTTTCTAGCTCACCCCATGACGACTTGGGCAAGTTAATCCTGATATCCTCCAAGCTGCTGTATCTAGTCGTATGTACATGGACATGCAAACAACCTCCCGCAACCAAACCAAACAAAGAATTCCACCCCAAACCCCAATCCCAAAGCACTTAATTGGAGCCAGGATTTAGCACCCACCATTTTTTGCAGCAGGCCATCTCATCCATTTATGCAGCTTCCATTCTTTGTCTGCACTTTCGGTACTTGGGTAAAGGCATTTCTCCAGTCCAGTCACGACTGACAGGATCATTACAATACATATTTATTGCTGTGCATTGTAGGTGCCAGCCTAAATTGGATCACCCTGGGAGAAGCTACAGTGAGTGTCTGTCATGTTGGCTATGATGCAGATGTGGTCCATGGGGGCAGGAGGTGATGTGACACACTGAGCTCAGTGCAGAAGGAGGTGGCCACACGGCCAGAAATAAACCCTGTCTTGTGGTGGTCATTCATTAAACACTTTGCTGCAAATGATTCCCTCCATTCCAGGCAGTTCAGGCACCCTTGTCAGCTGGATATGTTAGAGACAAACCAGAGGAATGACTGACATGAGTTTTGACCCTGACATTTGGGATTATGAGACCTCATGAGTGTATTGATGTCACGTCAAATACCATCCCATTAATTCTCCAGTGAGCACAGGTCAGGGGGAGACGAAGCCCATCAGCAAGCAGCAGTTGTGTTGGTATTTCCTTGCTGTTAAATGCTAATAGCTCTAGTTTGTAACTTCAGCCTCGTTACCACATGCAAAAACATCCAGATAGGGGAGTTCTCTCTTTCAGCTCCTTGAACTTTTTTCTTCTCTTTTTAGATCAGAGTTCAAGAAAGGATGCAGAAGTAGAGGCAGATTCAACGTCAGATTTTGGTTACAGCAGGAGCAGGTTTCTGCCTACATGATTAATTGCAAGGTTGTTTTAGCTGAAATGTGCACTGCAAAGGATTTATAATAAACAACTGTAATTAAACTCATATTGAGGCATTTTCTTTTGCTCTCACATATAAGAACTGGATTGCATCCGTACAAGCTGTCAGCCAACTTATTCTACAGAGCTAAAAATGATACTCTTGCTGTGGGTTGCTGTGGGCCTGATTTATGAGAGGTTCCTCCTAACAATGCAGTCCCAGCTTGATTAGCTACGTAGTGCCTATTCCTGAAAAGGGATTTTTCTATTTCTGTTTCTTCCTCCAGCGGGGGATTCCCTCTTGATTAGCTGCAGAAGAAGAATTCCAACAGAATGAGAGGCAGAGAGGGAGGAGAGTGTGGTGGTCAATTCTTTCAAGTCAGAAGGGTTATTTCTCACCAGCTGCTGCAGAATGTCTTGTCCATCTCTTCCATAGAGAAAATAAATTGCAGTCCTATAGAAAATTTTGCAGGATTATTAGAAATTGAACTTGAAATGCTTTCAGTCATCTGGCCTTCTTTCACTGCACATGGTGGATGAGGCCAGCACAAAAAGGCAGGGATGGGAAGCAAAAGTCAACCACGTTCATGTGAGAAATGAGGCTCACATTTTTATTAGCGAGGATGATTAACCACCGGAACAAACTACCAAAGGAAGTGGTGGAGTTTCCCTCTCTTGATGTGTCCAAATCAAAAAATGCTCTAGTCAAGTAGGAGATAGAGGGTTTGACTTGGGAACCACTGGATCAGATTGTCATGTCTTAAAAATGAAATGGCCTACATGATGTGAAGACACATGATCACATGGCAACTCACTGTATACTGTGGCTACGAATAAGCCCTGTTTGAAACAAGCTGTGCATTTAATAGTTCAGACTGGCCCTTTTATGGCTGTGAAAAGAGCAAGCCAGAGAGTGCATCCTTTACCAGGTGAGCAGGTGTGCTCTCCTGGGAAAGCAGCTATTCTACAGCCCTGTGTTTCAAACTGACAAGGACATCTTCCTGCGTGCTTGCAGCACCAGCCCTAAACCAAATCAGTGTTTTTAAGACAAACTTGTCATCAAAACAACTGATATTTGCAATGGCAAGTGAAAAAAAGGTGTATGGGAACACCCAGCGTTTGCACTGAGTCCTCACAGAGATCTTCTAGGAGGGAGCCGACATCCCCAGCCCTCATGGTGGGAGTGGTGGTCTCTGAAGCAACACAGTCAGGATCCACCTCACTATGGCCACTGTTACCTCAAAGGATAAGGCTCACACACAGCTGGCCCAACAGACTTGAAAAAGGCTTCCAGCCTCAGCATATCTGAATGATGGGGGGGTTTGTCCTTGGTGGGTCCCCATCAGTGTGGTTCCCCTTGGTACACCTGCAGCTCTGCAGCCCCATGGCTCACACCACGGGAAGTGGTAGCAGGGCATGAGAGCAGAGAGAACAGCAATCATACAAACACTTGAATTGGCTAAATGATAGGATTTCCTCAGTGTGTAATCCATGCTGAGCCTTGTCAAGAGTGGGGTTTCAGAGTTGTTAATGAGGGTGATGTCCAGACAAAGGTGATCTCCAGGACATCTTACTGCAGAGGGTTTCCTGGACCCTGCACAGCTCACCTCCTCAGCTGCTCCTAACCATAGACCATCCAGCAACTGCTTGCCCAGGGTTACAACAGCAAGACATTACATGGATTTGGGCATCTTCTGATGCAATTTAATTGCTGGAAACAAAGCAGAAGAGTGTTTTCCCTGTAAGCTCAGGGAGTTTCCAGGGATCGTGTGCTTTTTATAGCTCCCCAATGGGCTCTCCTTACACTTCATGAGCACAGAATGTAACACTGCAAGTAGTGGAAAGAGACACAGAGAGAGAGGCAATGCCAGAGATAACGAGATAAGAAAAGCAGGGTGTCATCATCCGCCTGATCCTGCAATCATTATCTTGGGTGGCAGTTCCCATTGCTTTCATCAGGGTCTCAGGCAAGAGGAGGAACGCTGGATCTGGCCCAGCATGTGTGATGGTATCAGTGGCTCATTGTCACAGAGCTGGGAATTACTGCCAGCACATTAACATCCTCTGCCACCCACACTTTTGTTCTATCACATCACATGCTCTGGAGAGTCGCTCGCTGCTGCTACACTGCTCGGAACACCGTGGCCAAAAAGCTTTGGTGAAGGGTCGCCAGCTTTTTGCCATTCAAGAGCCACTTCGAGCTCCTACCAAACCAAGCTGCAGGGCTCGTGCGTGCCGAAAGCCCATGGTTCCCAGCAGCCAGAGGCATGGGGGGAGGAGGTTAGTCAGCAGGCAGCACGGCTGGGCTCCCCAGACTGGTGATTTCTTTGTCTGATTTCAAGTGTGATGCAACCTGGCAGCAGTGCGGGGGTGCAGGGGTTTCATCATATACCCACTTGGCACCTACGTTTTGTGTCCCTTACCCGTGGAGGTGCAGCACACCTGCAACACTGACAACCTTCAGCAGGTTTGGGAGCGTGCAACACCCAGAGCTGCATCTCTGTGCAGAGCTGTGGTCAGACAGACAGACTGCATTTAATAGAAAAACTACGTAAGTAACAGGAAAGAGCGTTCACCTTCTACCACCATCCATACCTGGGCTTTGTATCTCTCTAGGCAGAGGAGAACTGGTTCTTGCTCCCCCTTGCCCAGGGTGTCCCAGCACTTGCTGGGAAGTGACCCACAGGGTCAGGCTGTGGTTGTGTGCGCATATGGGATGTGCACATGCAGAAGATAAGCCTGTGCATCATCCGTTTTTCTATTGCAGCTCAGGCCTAGAATCATTCCTTAGACCTATTTATCATCAGGGTCCGCCAGTCCCTCAGCTCCCGCGATCTCAGTCTTGTTTCCAGTGAGAAGTGATGTGACCACGCCGTCGATGCAGACACAATGTTCCTGGTGAGCATGGGAGGGAGCTGTGCATGCTGCTCCCCTCCCCAGGCTTCCAGCAATGACTCTGCAGCAAGCAAACAGCACTCAACATCAAAGCGGGGAGGAAAGGACAGAGCCTGATTGAATTTGCTTGTGGTCAACAGCAAACTTTACCTCTCACTACCACGCTTTATATGCTAATCAACCCTACATTTTCTCCCCTGCTCTCCCGGAGGTGGACTGCCTTCTGGATCTGATAAGAGCCTCACCCTCATTAGGGCAATCAATTAGCTGGAGAAATGCAGCACTGAAGAACCCAACCCCCAAATAAGCTTTACATTCCCTTTCAGTAGTTCCTGTATGCTTTGCATGTGTGACTGCCCACTGCCGGTCCCCTCCCCTGCTCTCTGATCCTCCGTGGATGTACCAAGAAACAAGGGTGAGAAGTGACATTGCTTTAGGCCAGTTCATCTGTGAGAACTTTCTGAGTCCTCTTCCATTCAAGCCCCAACAGCAGAAGAGGGTATGTTCCTTTCATACCCGGCCCTCAGGTTAAGCAGAGCCTTGGTGCCTAGCGTTATGCATCTACCATGGGATCCCCCTTCTGCTGGTCTATGGCCAGGCTGCCCAAGGGCATTTGAGCTTGTAGAAATGTCTTTAAATGGTTGTCTTTTCCTAACTCATCAAGACTCTGCTGCTGCCTGACCAGCACCCAAGCACTGCAATTTAATGCACATCTGATGCCTCTTTGACACCTCCCTGATCTGTAGGATCTCTCCCTGGTTCCCCCCCACTTTTTCAGTAAAGCACAGTGGAAAAGGCAGAGTAATACACCATAAAAGCCATGTCCCTCCAAGGAGCAATCCTTAACAAAGCTGTGTACAGAAATTAGATGTTTTGGGCCCCTTTGCATTGCACTGATAGCTCTCCAGGGCAGCACTTGGATCAGTAAGTGCAGCCTGCCCACCTCCAGGGTGGTCTAGCCTTCTACATGCCCCTTTTTCATAAAGAATGAAATCAGAGGAACGAAACCACCGATGAGTCAACACTTACTATCCAAATAGGACCCAGGGGACATGAACCAGGGACTTAATCCTGAAAGCAGATATGACAAGAGGAAATGAACATCTGCAGAGCTAGGGCTGCCTCAGCAGAGCAAGGGACAGTCTGGCAGGGGACAAGTCTGTCACATGGAGACTGGCAGATTGAGACGAATGGTGTCTTACAGCTGGAAGAATGTCCTCGGTCAACAGAAGCTGGAAATAAGTACAAAGCCAAGGGCTGCCTTTCAAACTTGGCATCCACGACGAACACAAAGCAAAGCCAACAAGCTCCTGGGAGTACCTGGTTTCCAGGCAGCTGGGTCTACAAACTCCGAACACACTCAAAGGCACTTGGGGAGAGCTGAAAGCTGATTTAGGTCAGTGCTGTGCAAACGCTGCAGAGTTCAGGTAGCAAAATGCTCCAGAAACAACCCCACCATTTGCTTTACAATGGAAGGAAGTGAACCCACAGCTACAGCTCTTGTTCTGCTGAGGGAGGGGCTTGGAGGGACACCCCACACTACCCTGTCCATGCACACATGATGGCAGGGTGCCTGGGGGACATGGAGCAGCAGTTCTCCACCAAACCCTGCTCACCACCTGAAGATGCTCTGCTTTCTACACACCTCTGGCTCCGAGAGCCAGCATATGGCTCCCTCCTCACCCTGAGCAGGAGCAGAGCCAGCAGCGTGCTGTGCATTAACCCCAAGCAGGATTACAGCCACTTCAGAGGAGGTTTCCCCTGGAGACTCACAGGAGATTGAATTTGTTATCCGTTTCCTGTTGGGCAAGTCCTTGGTGCTGTTTCATGCCGAGAGGTCATGGCCACCCTCTCACCATAGTGCTGCCGACAGCCCAAAGCCCAAACACAAGTTGGTCTCACTTATGGCCAAACTACCCCAAGGGCCCTGTTTTTCAGGGTGCTGATGGAGGGAGCACCTGGGGGCAGACCCCCCGCAGACAGGGCACTGCAGGAGGGACACGATCTGCTTTCTCCCTCTGGCCTGCTAATGTCCTGTTTCCTATTTCAAGGCTGTTTTAATACCCCTGAGGCAAACAGATCTAAAAAGCGGGATGATGTTTCAGCCCCCATCTGTGCATGCACGGGAAGCCCTAATTCATGCCAGTCTGAGCTGAATGATGCCTTTCCTCCACATCCCAATTGCTCCATGGCTGCTGGTGGGCTTTGGCAGCTTCTCCTTGCAGTGAGGTCTTCACTCCTTTCTGTGCTCCTGTGTTACCCCCCTACGTGGACTCAAAGGCAAGCTGCAAACAATCACCCCAGGCCTCCGTGCTGCCCCATGGCTGTAATTGGCAACAGATGAAGCCAGACTATTTCCTGAGAGACAAGAGTTTTAACAATCCCTAAAGCCTCTTAGGCAGCAGCAATATCCTAAATGGGAGCTTTATTCTCCACACCACACAACAGAGCCTGTATTCAGTCATGAAATGCTGAAATACTCACTCCAGAGCCCCACTCGGGACTGGAAACCTTCCCTACAAGCTTGGGCTGTCCCGGATCACCCCTGGAGAACTGCAGTAAACACTCACACCAATGAGCTGTAAATGATGCCTCAAACCAGAAAGCTCCTTGCCGGATTCAGAGGCCCTGGACTCCCAAACCTGCTGTGTCTCCCTGTTCATGGGACAGCTTTTGTGTCCTGACCCATCCCCTGGGCACAGGAGCAGTGCCACATAGACATGCCCAGCACTGGTGGTGAAACCCAGCAGTATGACCCTAGGTCCACCAGGACATTTTGCTTTCTAGGAAGCCAGAGGCTTCCCAACACTTGCAAAGCAGGAAGAGGGAGGGCAAAGCACCCCACTTGTCCCCTGTCTCATGCATGGGGCCCAGGGCATATTGCTGATGGGAACAGCAAGAATCGAATCATAAAATCAACTTGATTCCAATCAATCAAGGTTGGAAAAGACCTTCAAGATCATCAAGTCCAACCATTATTCCAGCACTGACAAGACCACCACTAAACCAAGTCCCTAAGGGTCTCGTCTACACTGTTTGTGAACACTTCCAGGGATGGTGACTCCACTGGTGCCCTGGGCAGCCTGTTCCAATGCCTGAGCACCCTCTCTGTGAATAAATTTTTCCTAATATCCAGACTAAACTTCCCCTGGTGCAGCTTGAGGCTGTTACATCTTGTCCTATTGCTTGTTACTTGGGACAAGAGACAGACCTTCAGGTAGTTGTACCTCCTGTCAAGTAGTAGTAGAGAGTGATAAGGTCCCCCTTAGCCTTCTCTTCTTGTCCTATTGCTTGTTACTTGGGACAAGAGACAGACCTTCAGGTAGTTGTACCTCCTGTCAAGTAGTAGTAGAGAGTGATAAGGTCCCCCTTAGCCTTCTCTTCTCCAGACCAAACAACCCCAGTTCCCTCAGCCGTTCCTCATCAGACTTATTCTCCAACATGCATCCACCACACATCTCCACCATGCATCCACCATGCATCTCCAACATGCATCTGTGTTCACCGCAGGTACCTCCTCGAGTTTCATGCACCTCACACCCCTGTCTCCTGGCCTCGTCCTGGCCATGGCTGCAGACCCCCTGCTACCAAAGAGTAAGGGAGTCAGCAACTGCCAAGGGTGCGTGTGAGCTCACAGCATCCTTCCAGAAGCTCCTCTAATCTCAGTGACCTCGGCGGTGGACAGCAGCCAACTGCCATCACTGCATCCTAAGCAAAGCCAAAGCAGTGCTACCACTGCAGGAGTTAAAAGGGGAAGAAAAAAGACAGAAAACAAAGTCGCCTGGCCAGTCTAACTGCATTAGGTTGATCTGATTTCAGGCGTCTCCTAAGACACAGCATCCCTATTTATCATAATCAGCTTACTGCACAAGGACAGTGTTAACTAGGCTTTACTGGATTAAAACCTGCCAACTAATTCATAGCACCTACCCAACCAGTCTAAGTGGGCTGAGCCTCTGTGCTTTGTTTAAAACATTTTAGCTGGCACCTGTGGAAGGTGGAAGGGTACAAAGGCCCTATTGATCCGTCAGCATTATGAGAAATCCCACAATGAAAGGGCACAGGAAATAAAGAGGCTCATGGTCCAAGTGTAGGCACGTACACAGAGTAGAGCAGTAAAAGCCCTCAGCAAAAAAGGCTGTGTCTTGACAGGTTCCCTCTCATTCAAACTGCCCAGGGCTCTGTCTGAAATCACCAGCAACGTGGCTCAGCTTCAGCTGCAAAATTCAAACTAAACTGGAATTTTCAGATTAAGAAATGTTGTTAAACCAGCCTGGAGGAGCTAATATAGATGGGTATGTTGAGGGGCTAGGGGATAAAGTAATACAGTATTTGTTTTTGAAGTCTCACAGAGCAAATGCTAACCACAGTAGGGCCATATCAGATACTACTGGAGTGAGCAAAAACGGAATTTCAGCAATCCTACAAAAGGAAATGTAAAAAAAAAGTTATGCTTATAGGAAAACTCTAAGAGAAATCCTGATGGTGAGATATGGCTAGAAACCCCCAGCATCCATGCCAACACCCCAGGGCAAGCCTAAGTCCCTCTGCCTGGGCCATGGGGCATCACACATACTGTAAACTCTAATCTAGGACTTGTCTGTCCCTGTAAAGCACAAGACATCGTGATTTAAACAGTTAAGATGCTCCCTGTGAAGGTGATTGCTCTACAAAGAATCACTCCACATTATAGTGAAGTTCTGCTAGTCAGTTATCAAAAGAGTTCTCAGACTATTTGAGACCAGGACCAGCCATTCCTAAGTGTCAGGAATTCTTGCTTAGAAAAAAACTCAACACATACAGATCCAGATGCCTTCCTGCCATGATACCCATGGGTATTACCTCATCCATCCTCCTCAGGGAAGTAGTTGCCAGACCATAAAGTGGAAGAGGATGCAGTCTTACCAGTGGGTTGCTCAGAGCCATACTGAATCCCCCTGCCCAACCCTCTTATCATCACTTGTACACAGTCCTCTTGTTGCTGCAGGGCTCTGTGACCCTGTATTTAACCACAAAATCCCAGCAACCCATCTGGCAGGACCCAACACAGAGTTTTTGATTAGCTTGTGAGGTCCTCTCCAAGCCCAGTTCCTGTGGTCCTGCAGGTTACCTCAAGGCAGCTGCTTTGATTAAACACGAATGCAAACCACGTCCCCTGAAGGCTTCGACATAAGAAGGAAACAAGAACCCCAGTGTATGCTCTTTGCATGGAGATCCCACACTGGGGGACAAGAGGAAGTGGATTGACTCAGGATTTTTGCATGTTTGAGGTTGGCAGAGCTGATATTTGTGGATTGACACATTAGATAATTAAACGCAGGCAGAGTCAGGTGTTGTCTGTAAGCTTCTCCTTCCTCCATTCAAGCTTCAACCTCCTAAAACAGGGGATGACCTTTGATTTCCCAGCAACACCCACATCCTTATATAAAGATAGGAGCTGGTCCTCACGAGGGTGGACAGGGAGCTACTGCAGCTGCACTGGGTTGGCCATGGCTCCTACCACATCCCATAACACAATGCCTGGTGGCTTCCCTTTGACAGGCTCTGCTCCCCACACTATAGAAACCCCCAGATCTTGGAAGAGAGAAGTGGATGTAGAGGAACTACAGCAGAATGATGCAAAATGGGAAAAAAGTTAACAAAACCCCAACAACAGGAATGTATTAAACCACTCCAAGGACCTGAGAGATGACCAAAAGCTTCATGTATCAACAGCCTTCTTTAGCCAGCTAGGTCCTCACAGTGGTCAGTGCTGCCTGTCTTGGTCCAGACACACCCCAGAAGGAAGTGTAGGAAATAATAAATGAGACGACCCAAACCAGGAATTAAGCCTGATATGGTGCTGACTCCACTAACCCCAACTGGCAAGTTGCACATTCCAGACTGGGTCCCTTGGCAAGCCTTGGCAGGTCAGCTCCAGGACTGAGCATTTATCACCCAGCTCTCACTTTGTTTGGTGGGACTCTGTCCTGGCAGATACAGCACATTGACTGTCTCCTCCCTGTCTGTGCTGCTGCTTAATTTGCACATGAGCAATGTGTTGAGGTACAGCCTCCAACTGCTCCCCCTCAGCAGCAGCCAAACAGCCTTTGCTGTGGTTGGGAGGAACAGGGAGGGGATGTGATGGGGCCAGGGCAGAGCAGGAGGTGGAAGGCACCAACCCCAAATATTTTTCCTCTCTCTCTCACTCATGCTACTACTGGCACGTTTATTCCTGCAAGTGCTGATCCCTCGTTACTCAAGCAACACAAACCAGACCCAGCTCCTCTGCAACACCCACATCAAGGACTCCCTCCTACAAGAAAGTCAGTCCATGTGTTAGGCCTTTCCAACAACAAACCTCCTCTCTCATTCCTGGAGTCCCCATGTTCACCATTGACACCTCTGCTGCCAGCGTGGCCAGTGGGGTCTTATCAGCTAGGGCAAGACAGTTGCAGGGGAGTCAATCTTGGCCCCTCCAGGAGGACACATCCTGCCATCCAGCCTGCTTGCAGCAGCAGATAAGGGCTGTGTTACATCCATCTCAAGGCAGCTTGCAAAACAGCTTCCAAGACTTAGGACACCATGATGGGGACCTGCAGCATGATCTGAATGGAGCAGAAAGGTCCAAACAGTGATTTCTTTTCCCCTTTCTCAGTTGCTGGTTATAGTCTTCCCCCAACTCTGCATCTCAGTTTCCCCATTTGTACAAAGGGCCCCGTGATGCTCAGAGCACAAACCACTCTGTGTTGCCAAAGTGCTTCTTGTGGAAAGCTCGAGCACAGCATAGGAGACAGTTTACTGCAGTTCAGAAATGGCACATGATACCTTATGTTTAATGTGCATGAAAAATGTCTGTGGACTCTGGGCTGGGGCTCTGTAAAGTCACACCCTGCCAATGGACCTTCTGTATGCAGTGGTACTGCAGATGTGTGGGAAGGATTCATCACCCAGACATGCAAGAGGCTGAGGATTGTTATGATTAATTATTCTCTGTGATCTGGAGGCACTAAGGGACTCTAGCCTTTGGCCAGACTGGCAGGAAGCCAGATACAGGATAAACACAGACCCAAAAGACCATTCCTGTTTCTAAGCATTTCTAACCTAAGATGCTCAATAAGGATCTTATATGCAGCAGTGGAGAATCCAGAGCAAAGGGGTAGTAGTCACACATGAATGTCAAAAATATTCTGGGCTATCCCCAAGTCAACTTTGCATACTCTGGTGAGGAAATTTTGGGTGATAAAGCTAATGATCATTTGTAGGATGGATCCAGCATCCTTCCCAAGCTGGGGCTATGCACTCCAGGATTCCCAGTGTGTTCAGAACATAAAGCACTAGTTCACCCTTCAGTAAAGCCTGGCTAACATCTACGTCTCACAGAACATGCTCAGCCAGGCAGTCTGCCCTCCCATTGCCCCAGCTAGCCCTAAGCCAAGAACAGAGCCATCCTTCCCACCCAAGAGGTTGCTGATGGAGATGGACACCTCAGAGGAGGGTTTTTCTGCTGCACTGGTTTAACAGCCAGCTGCTGCTCCCCAGATCCAGCACAGCAAAAACACAGAGCCATCCCCCGCATAGTGGAGCAGAGTGAACCAAGGTCCTCTTTGCCCACACACTGAAGCAGATGGACAAAGGCGTGCCCCACGTGCCCTTGCCAGCTCCTCTTCACCCCAGCAGTATGTATGTATGTATGTATGTATGTGTGAGCCACACTGGTAAACCAGGCAGCTACCTACCAGAAATATATATGTATGGCAGCAAAGCTGTACAAATAGAAACTGTGGCATCATCTGTGTTTTGTTCCAGCATTAGACATACCAAAGAAAGTTGTTGTTAGGTCCTTTTTGGTGTACCCTCTTGAAAAAATCCTTTTATTACACCCTAAATTAGACTACAGACAGGAAGGCTTCAAAGTAGGAAAATCCAAACCACTTCTGCTTCTCAGTTGCAGAGGAACTTTTGAAAATCTCTGCGGCTATAAAACCACCCCAGAAGCAGTGTACTGCCCACCTTTCACACTCTCTGTTTGCTTGCACGGCATCTCAGGTGTTCAGGTACCCATTCCCTCTCCTGTCGCATGGGCTTTCCCAGGATTGAACAGGCAAGCTCAAACTCCAGCCAATCACTCAAACACTGCTGTCAGCTTTCTAAAATGTCTTACAAGGCGATGATTCATAAGAATAACTCTTTTACCTGATGAATAATATTTGCAGGGAAGGTGGACTGGCTGTCAGGAGACTAGTGCTTTGTTCCTGAATCTGCTTGTGACTTGGTATAATTTTTATCTCCCCATCAGCAAGTCACTTTTTACCTCTCCATTTCTGTCACCTTTCCCTAATATTTCTTTTTAGATGGGTAAGATCCTCTCACGCTGTCTCATTTGTAATGGGCTGGGCCGTGGTTCCTGGGAACTGCTCTGCTGCTTTCCCTTTTCAAGTGAAAGGTGGAACTGGGAGCACCATTCAACCTCCCTCCCTTTAAAATGTCATAAAGCCTCTTAATATTCCTCCTTTGAGAGCTGGTTGCTATTTTCATATCATAAAATAGGTACGGTAAGAGGATAAGTCAGTAAAAGTTGTTAAGTTGTTACTAAAATCAGACGTAAGTGGTTTTGTAATGGCTCAGAAAGGCTGTGTAAGATCACAAGTCTCCAGACCAAGGGACTGAACCTCTCCTGAGTGGAGATTTAGCAGTGCTCCAAACAGAGAAAAAGAAGAAATCCTCTTCATTAATACCTTACACAACACAAAAGCATTCTGCTTTTCTTTTGCTGGAGAACAAAAGTTCTTTCAGTTAAATAAGCAGGATTCCAAGATAGCTGGCTTTTTTCCATAAGGAAATATGTAAGTTGAAGGATTTAATTTTTAATACAGAAGGGTCCTTGGACTACCTACCAGAACACAACATGAATACAGCCACCCTGCGAGAGACCAAAGGTCCCTGTATCCTGTCTCCAGCGGTTTCCCACAGCAGATGTGTAAGAGAAAACTGTGAGGTTGAACAGGCGGCGAAGCTTCCTCAGCACTCTCTCCCCTTCTGTGGCCAAAGGTTTTCCTAAGCCAGAGACACTCTGCTTATGTCTAACCACGCTTGAGAGAGTTCTATTTTTGTCCTGCACTTATATCCCTGGGCTGGTGTGATGCGGGATGCAGGGAGGTAAGAGCATGAGGGCGAACCTTTGGTGCGAGTGCAGGACCACTCCTCCCACCCTTGAGACACTGCTCAGCCTCTGCTGTGATAAATGCCCCTCTCACGTCTGCTCCCAACCTTCTGACACCGTAAATCATCTGAGATTTGCCTTTGCTAGGAACTGAAATAAATTGATACAGAGAAACTAATAAAGGATCTCACCCTTCATTAGCAGTTGCAGATGATATTGGCTCATCCTGAGTCATGACATAGCTCTACCCGGTAACCCACATATTGTGCACAGGGTATGTTTTGCACTGCAATCAAAGAAATAATCGTTGGAGATGTTTACTGCAACCAGACGTTATATAATAGCTGTGGCCAGTCTTACTGGCTACATTGGTCACATCACTTAACATCTCCATGCTGATAATAGAAGAGTAACAGGAAATAAACAAGCAAAAATCCAGTCAATAAAAAACCCTCCAAACAAATTTGCACCCATGTTGCTCTTCCACCTCAAAACTTCCTCCTGCATATCTCACTAGGGAATCTGGAGCACTTGCGCGGACCATCTCTGACCAGATTCCAAACACATTTAGATGCAGAGTGCCAGAGCAGGATGTCTAGTCATGGTTTCTAAAGCACTTGAGTTTTCAGGTTGAGAAATTTTAAGCTGGTGTTGAATTCCCAGAGAAGCAACGTCATTAGTGCTGGATTCCTCTTCTGTCAGTGCCTATGTGATATTTAGGAGCTTGGTCTTTCCAAGTTATCTAAGCCCCTAAGCAAAGGTACCTCAGAGAATGACTTATCCCATCTTCAGATGGCAGCTAAGAGGATAAGGGGAACAGGCTTTTACAGGAGCTTCTCTCCTTTAACAATAGGAGGAATTACACAACTAATTTACACCTCATGTTTGAGTGATGATTACTAGGTGAGAAGAATTTCATTATTAGGTGCCCACATTTGTGTTTTAGAGGTGACTTAAACACTGAGGACTTCAGGTCTGCTTCCAGGTAACAGGAGTTGGGGTTTAAGATGCTTTTGGAAATAGTCCTCTAAATATGTATTAACTATGACTGCAACGAGGGACGGGAAACAGCAGAGCAACGTTCCCTCTCCAGTTCTCTGTGTGTGTTTCAGCAAACTGCACCAATATCCAGCACCTTATATGTGTCCTTGTACAGCACTGAGCTTCCTCTCTCCAGCTTGGAGAGCTGGTGGCAAGTCTTCACCAGGAAAGGCTTCTGTCGCAGGTCCTTCTGCAGCCGCTGGTGATGCTACAGGAGCTCTGACAGAGCACACAGCATCTCCGAACACCTCAGGAGGTCTCTTGAGGTCTAAAACCCCACTCAAAGCAAGGATAATTTTGCATTTTGGGATCTTCTCCAGGCAAGTTTTGAGTAAGATGGGAATGGCACAGCCTCTCCAGGACCTGTCCCAGTGTCTGACCACCCGTGTTGCATAAAGCACTATGTCTACCCAAGAGGGCTTCCCTGATGCACTGGGGTCTGTCTCAGTCATTCTCGGCCACTGTGAGCTCACTGAATAAGGTCATTTCTATCCCTCTGTATAAAAACCTAATTATATTAAGGCCTAGACACATAATGATTGAAAAGCGCTGGGCAGATTAAAAGCTTCATGTTCCATCTTTTGCCCATCAAAGTACCCCGTGAAAACACTCTACCTGCTAATTATGGGTATGCACACAGACCCACTGGGCTTGTTTTTGCCATGTTATTACAACGTCGTACCTGGCAGAGTGAGCTGAGAGGTCAGGGCTGCAGATCAGTAAACAGGAACAAAACTGGGAAATCTTAAAGACAACTGTAAAGCAAAGTTTTTCCACTCTAAGTTTGATCTATTATTGTAATGAATGTTGTATCCTGCAACAGGAAGGTAGAAAAATAACAGGAAGGATTCCAAGGAGAAGAGGACAAACCTGCAGTCAGAGAGAGACGGGCAAAGAAAGTCTTTCCAAGCTCATCAGCTTCAACTGAAAAATGGCTTTCAGCTCACCCTGCATAATGTGATTTGTATGCTGTTCAGAGCAATCATTAGATGAGGTAGTTATCTGGCTCTGTTATGTATTATGCTACAGGTGCAAGGTCTGGAATCCCACATAATTGCTGCATAGATCTAGATTTAGCTTATCATCATTTTTCACATTAGCTTCTGAAAGAACAGAAAGAGCTTTGCAGTTGCCCTGTGCTGGGCCATGAAGCCAGAGTCACTATCTCACTGATCCCCCAGGAAGGGGAAAGGCTGTGGGATGCCAGACCCAGAGAGAGGGATGCAGAGCTCACAGAGACGGGCCGCGCTGCATCTGGCTGCCAGCCAGAGCCACTGTTTTGAAGGAGAAGATAAGCCAAGGAACAGATAAGGACCACTTACTAGCTGCCCCCCTGAGTACACATAGGGCACCTTCTCTCCATAGGCTCCTGTAACAAGACGCATGTGAAGACTGATGCACAGAGAGACTCAGGGGTTTGCCCGAGGTTGTGCAGAGGGCAGCAGTGGCAGGGGTGGTACCATGAACCCCTGTCCTGGGCTTTAGCCACGGAAGCACCACTGTCATGTAGCTAGGCTGTCTTGGCAAGGGGAGATTGGTTTTATTTAGAAGCTTCTAGGAAAGCCGTGCCCTTGAGGCTTGTTTAAACAAGTACATCCCAGGAGCTATTTTATAACAGCCTGCGCAAGGGCCACATGCACCCAGCGCTCAGCCAGGCTCTCCAGCCATCCCCAGCTTTGCCAGCACTGCCTGGCACAGCCCAGTACCACAGCCATGCCGAATCCTGCGGGCACTGCCCGGAGCAGTGTGTCACCGTGTCCTACTAACCAGGCTCCCTTGCCCTGGCAGAGTGACCAGCACCGCTCTAATCTGTACCTCGTTCAGCCTAACGCAATCCGCGCTGGAATGGCTTGTAATTAACACGGCACTAACCACGGGGTGGTGTGAGGCGCAGGGCGGAACCACTGGACAAACAAAACCAGGACACTGAAACCAGGCTAGTGCCCTTCTAGCAATGTCACCCCTGCAGCCGGCTTTCCCCATCGGGAGCCAGGGGCACCCCGAGATCACGGCTGAGATCACTCACGTGAGCTGGGCACGCTGGTGTGCCAGAGGGCTGCGATGGTGCAATGCTGACAGCAGGTAGACGTGGTGGTGCTCTGCTGGCACCGAGCAGCCGGGCAGCCAAAAAGGGGGAGCAGAGGAGGAGGAGGAGGAAGAGGTCGGTGCTGTGGCCCCACTGCTCTGCTTGCTCTCACCTGGTAGGAGTGAAACACCCACTGCAGAGATGAGCTTTGAGCTCTGATAGGTGACTCCCTGACCCTCCGACAGCAATTGCACAGTGCTACTGCCCTCACTCTTCACCCAGCCTCTTTCAAAGGGATTCCCCTTTTTGCACTATATATTTAGAAGAAATTAAGCACTTTTGTCACTCTTGTATAACCTATCCACCTTTAAGACAAGATTTTTGTCTCTTTTTTAGGAAGAGGAGATGAAAACCTTTGGCCATAGGAAACCAGGGCTATCCTCCCTCAGGAAATCCTCTGGGTAGAAGCTGAAACTTCAGATTCATTTACTTGCCTGATTAGTTGCTGTGAGGTAACAAGGGCTTGACCTTTACTGCAGAGAGGAAACTTCCCCAAGAAGCCAACCAACTCTCCTGCCATGAAATATAAATCACCTGTAGCAGATATAGGGCCTGAATTCATCTGGGGACCCTCTGCCCTCAGGCTTTCCAGCTGCAGAGGAAACAGAAAGCCCCTATCTCAATAGGTTTGCAATTGCAAAAGACAACAGACAGATGTCCCAGGAAGTACCAGGCAGTAAGAATCACTAGACTAGCTGCAGAGCATTAGAAGCACCTTGGGAGAGCCATCATGTACTGCTAGTTTAAGGAATTAACACTTGAGTAATGGGATTGCCAGACAAAGAAGGTAGGATCTGCCATACTAGGCAGGAGAGAGATGAGGGAAAGTGAGGATGCACTTCAAAAGTGATCCTGAGCAGTCTCTGTTCAATGTGGTAAAGAAAGCAGCATAGGAAGAAGTCACAGAGGAGATTGGTGTGACCAAAGCAATGGGCTTTGACCCCAGCCCAGCCAGCAGGAGCATTTTCAACCCGCTTTGTGTATTTTATTCCTCTGGTATGTGGTGTTCCCAGGGAGCTCGTGCAGTGTGGGAGAGCTAACAGCCAACCTGCCAGAGACTGAAATTACCTGGTGGCCTCTTCAGTGCCCAATGGCTTCATCTTTTCCAGTGTCACTGAGAGTGGGAGCCAGGGGCAGAAGGGACCTGAGCAAATCTGTTTCTTTCCTTAACAAAGTAAATCCATCACATGTCTGCAACAAACTGTGCTGTCAGGCCAAAACCTTCCTGGGAAGCACAAATCCCATGCCAGGAAACTGACTCCTGCTGTGTTGGCAGGACTTTGAGCCTGCCCCTCTTCATCTCTTCCTCACCTAGTCTTCTCCTTCCCCATCCTTGCTAGGAAGCCGACTTGGCTCCTTGCCATGCGCTACCTGCATTCCCAGTGCAAGAGGAGAGCTGACTCCAGGCAGGAGCTGCTGTGATGAGCTGAGTGCTCGTTTGCATTTTCACGCAGGTAAGGATTCTCTCAAAGCAGCATTAAACACAGCAGCAGGCGTGTATCAAACAACTTTAAGTTCTTATGCCTAGAGGCTTAAGGAGTCTCTTGTTTCCTCTGTAAATAATTAGGGGGAGTTTGATGAGGTCTCACCAGGCTGTTCATGGCAGCAGCTCGAACTGCTCATGCATTTCCACCCCAGAGCACTTGGGCCATGGGGAGCAGGAGGGCTCAGAGGCACCATTTAGCACCACAGCATTTGCAAAAAACAAAGCCAGGTTTCCTGTTGCAGTGGCACATTCAGAAAGTGTTTGACTTATGGGAGGAAGGGGACACCTATCCTTTCTACCCTCCATAGCCCCACTCATACCTGGGTTATGAGGCAGACTTGTGATGTACCAGGTATCTGTGGATGGAGGGAGGCCAGGGGTGATGACCCTGGCAGCAGAGGAGCACGTGCAGCATGTGTGCCTGGACAGCCCGCCATGGTTTGCTGGTCAGAAGAACTAGACCCATTGCACTCATTGGGTTGAGTCCAGAGGAGGCAATGGAGGTGTGAGGGCTGGAGCACCTTTCCTGTGAAGATAGGCTGAGAGAGCTGGGCTTGTTCAGCAAGGAGCTACAAGAAACCTGGAGAGGGACTTTTTGCAAGGGCATGTAATGATAGGAAAAGCTTTAAACTGACAGAGGAGAGATTTAGATTAGACATTAGGAAGAAATTCACTAGGAGGGTGCTGAGGCGCTGGCACAGGGTGTCCAGAGAAGCTGTGGCTGCCCCATCCCTGGTAGTGTTCAAGGCCAGGTTGGACACAGGAAAAAATTGTACCAACCTGCTCTAGTGGAAGGTGTCCCTGCCCGTGGCAGTGGGTTAGAACAAGATGAGCTTTATGGTCCCTTCTAACCCAAACTATTCTGTGATTCTATGCTTGCGAAGGGAGCGGGATGAACACCGCACTCACTGGTTTTGGCTATGCTGCTACCACCAACAGGATCCCACACCTCTGCCCATGCCACCTTTGTGCCACACTCGCCTGAGCTCTGCTCGTTTTTCAAACCCTGGCAGAAGTTGTGAGGAAGGAAGCACAGAGCTGTCCAAAGCGACCTGCTCACAGCTCCCTCCTTGGCTCACGTGCCCCTGTGCAGATCAGCCATCACATTTACACAGGGCATTTGTCAGTAATGTTCCATCAGCTCATCTACGCTCAGCTCACCCAGAAATCCTCTTCATGGCTCTGTGCAACCAATGATGGTGAAAAGTCAAATCAACGATGCACAGGAACAACTGAAACTGGCTTCCTGTTCATTCATTACCCCCAAAGCCCTTTCCCCTCCCTCTCTGTTTTCAGAAAGGGAACATTTTAAAGACTAATTCTCTTAGGAGGAGCCCTGAGCAGGAGGAAGGAACAGTTCACACTCATAAGAGTTTCTCTGGCTTGGCTGCTGTTCACTCGTCAATCAAACAGGCATCCGTGGGCACTCAGCTCTGAGATATCTTGGAATGCTGAATGTCAATGAATTGATGCTGGTCAGCTTGATGGCCAAGTGTACCGGAAGAGCATCAGCACACATTTTGGCTTTTAGGTGTTCGCTTCATGTTTGTAGATGCTTTGACATTTAAAGCAGGTTTTCCACTGGCTATGTGGAGCTTATTTCCCCCTTGTCAAATTAAATAAAAAAGAGAAAAAGCCCTTTTAACTTTAAAGAAAACAAGATTTGCCTTTTCCACCCTGCCAAGAAATCAGATATAAATGACTTGAGATGCAGCCTGGCTGCCAGTTAAGGCTGTCAACAGTCACTTGCAGAAGAATATTGCCTTGGTTCACAGGTATCATGTCACTTGTCTTAAACATCCTCTGCTTTACTGGCACCGCTGTGGTTCTGTGAGCAGCAGAGTAACGTGTGCAGGACCTTGTGTAGGTGCTGGGCTAGAAGAAGTGGTGGTTCACTGGTGCTACTCTTCCCCTGCTGCTGCTCCTCGGGCAGTGCTAGAACCTGCTGCTGGCAGTGGAGCAGCTTGTTTCCTCTTCAAAAGCCCATATTTTAGGAGTCCTAGAATGCAGGGGATTGGTGAGGGAAGCTGTGGGTGTCAATTCTATATTGAGAGTCTGTGAAGAACAGAGATGTCAGATAAGTCCAAGAGAAACCATCACATTAGAAGGGATGTGGTACTGGCACCAAATTTATGATTGCATACCCCAAACTGCCCCCTCTGAATCCAAAACCATGATGGCACAGGAGAGCTTGGGTTTATACCGTAGTGCACACAGTTTCCCAAATGATTGAGTCTTTCCTGGTTGCAATCTGTCTTCTCGCTAAAGGAAAGCTATTTCTAGATTACCCATGGAATTAGTTATTGTCCTGTTGCTGCTCCAGAAATAAAACCTTTGTGAAGAAAGCAACAGTCCTGAGCGGCAGCTCTGGGAGCCTGGAGCAGAAATCAAAGTGAAATAGCATCAAGAAGAGTTCTCAGTTCTTTAAAGCACTGATGTTGCTCCCTGGGGAAGAGTATTCATCTCTAATGAAAACCATGTTGCTCACATTTTTATGGCTGCACAACTCAATCTTCTGTGAGTTTGACTCACCTCTGATGCCTACATGATGGGAGAGAGCAGAAATACTTTCCTACCTAGAATGAGGGTTCACTTCAGACATTCCCAAAGCAGCAGGTTATTTTTCATGCTACTGGTCAGGATTTGTCTCTGGGATCATGGCCACAGCAGAGAAATGAAGCCCTGAGCAGGTTAGAGAGCTCCACAGCATCTCTGAACAAGCTGTGCTGGTTTTTTTGTACCTCCTGCATTGAGACACCAAGGGGGGCACACGGAGACTTCATGGTCCTTAGCCCACAGGTACTACCACGGATTTCAAGGATCCTTCAGGGAACAGAAGGAAATCCTCCCTCACTCTGTTGTGGCACTGTCACAGCATCCTGCCCGTACAAATACTGTTCCTTTAATTAAAGGAAATCTTTTCTTGTTGAGCAAGAGAACCCTTTGGCTGCAGCTTCCAAAGAGCAGGTTCTGAAAGTGGGTGGTGGAAGACTGGAGCTTGATCCAGCAGCTCTTCTAGAGTACCAGACATGGACACCATCAGCTGAGGAGTATCATCATATCTTGGACACAGATGCAGAACCATCAAACCCCGGCACATTGGTTTCTCTTACACCTCCTCTCTCTTCCTGTACACTCTATTCCATAATGTAAGGCCAGAAGAGTTGGAGGATGACCCTTCCTTCACCAGCCTCATTTTGAAAGCCAGTCTGTACCAGTAACATGTGGCACTGATGATGCAAGTGAGGAGTTACCATTTTGAGCAACCTACATGTTTTGCTAGAAAATCCAGCAAATTTCCATACGCTGTCCTGAAGTCTTGTGCAGCCCTTGACAAATCAGGCAGGGCCTTTTACTTACATTGTCTGAAGCCTTCAGGGTTATATGAACATATAAAAAGTGACGTGTTAGCAAAACATTGCTCCATTCACACATTAGGGGCCAGGCTAGGACCAGGTCATGCAGAAATAGTCCCATGCTGTGGTCCAGCAATATTTTCATAGAATCATAGAATGGTTTGGGTTGGAAAGGACCTTAAGATCATCTAGTTTCGACCATGGGCAGGGACACCTCACACTAGACCATGATGCCCATGGCTCTGCCTGACCTGGCCTTGAACACTGCCAGGGATGGAGCATTTATCACTTCTTTGGGCAGCCTGTTCCAGTGCCTCACCACCCTCACAGTAAAGAACTTCTTCCTTATATCTAACCTGAACTTTCCCTGTTTAAGTTTGAACCCAAATCATCCCATTCCAAGCGTATGAAGATTTCAGTAAGGGATGGGCTTCCTTGCCGCCACCAAGCAAAATTCTGTGCTGAAAACTTCCACCACGCAGGCAACTGCAAATGAGCTATGGGAAGGTGGTGATTTTTGAAGCAGGGTGTTGTACCTGTGTCAGGGACAGGCTGTTCCTAAGGCAGCCAACCTGTCTGGTTGTCATAGCCAGGCATCCTGTCTCTGACAGCAGTCTGTAACAGATGCTTAGGGAAGATATAAATGCCAGGAAAGCCTGTAGTGAGACTTCCCTAGAAATACCAGAGACTTCCTGGACCAAGAATACTATCTCCATATTTAATAGCTCTCAGCAGATTTCTCATTCACTACTGTGTGCAAGAAAATCGTGTGAAAAAGCATCTTCCATTGTTCTAAAAACTGCTACCTGACATTTTAATCTGATTCTCCCCACTATAATGGCTGCTCCCTCATCACTGTCCCTGTGATGGGACCTGGAATCCCATCCTAGCTGGTTGGACCTTATACTTGGCCCTTTGTACAGAAGCTGCTCTGAGCACTTTCCTTACCTTTACCAGTGTTGTAAGCCAACAAGTGACCCACCAAAACCTTAAAACAGCCAAGAGCCATGTGGTATATCTCAGCAACAAGGGGCGAGATGGGTGCAGGAGTGACTCAGGTCCAAGATGACAGAGGCTTCCCCAGGGCTTCTTCAGTTGTGTTAAGAGCCAGAATGGCCCTGACCATCCCCTTTACAAGAAAATTTGACTTAAATATAGAAGGTGGCAAGCAGATGGACCATGAGAAATGCTTCGTTGTCCTTTTGTGTTCTCAAATCTGGTAGACTGTGGAAGACAACAGCCAAGGAAGTCAAGGGAGGACTATGGCTGCTAATGTCTTGCAGCAGGTGCACAAAGCAGGAAGAAATACACTATAGACCAGTGCTTCTCGAACTAGTTTTTGCTAAGGCTGTGCACAGTATATTCTGTGCTAGCACATCCACCACTGACTACTGAGAATTATTGTCTATGATAACTGCAAATGAGGTCTCGGATAGTGACGCTCATGAAGGTCAAGCTCTGAAAAGACCTACCAATTTTCTACCATTATGACTGAAATACTCAGATCGAGTCAGTGATGTCTGAAACTACAGATGCCCCAAGCATCCCCCACAAGAGAAGAGCCCTGCCTGATGAAACCACAGCAGTAAGTGATTCAGATGCAGGTAACCATCCTTCATTTCTTCTGACTTTGGCCAGGTCTTAAAAACACTGAGTCAGGTTTCAAATCAGCATAACCTCTTGCCATCTTTTTTTAGTGAGTGAAGATACAATCACCCAGCAGAATGATGACACAGAAATCTGCAGCAGAGAATCAAATGTGCAATAATAAATTAATACTGCAGCCACCTCCTACAATTGATAGTGCTTAGTCATTTCTCCCTCCACCTCCTGTGTGCAGCCCCACCTCTGCTACCCCTTCCACTGCTCCTTTCCCTGGGATATAGAATCATAGAATGGTTTGGGTTGGAAAGGATCTTAAGATCATCTAGTTCCAACCCCCCTGCCATGAGCAAGGACACCTTGCACTAAATCATGTCACACAAAACTCCATCAAGCCTGGCCTCGAACACTGCCAGGGATGAAGCATTTACCACTTCTTTGAAAGGACAACCTATTCCAGTGCCTCACCACCCTCACAGTAAAGAACTTCTTCCTTATATCAAACCTAAACTTCCCCTGTTTAAGTTTGAACCCATTACTTCTTGTCCTATTACTACAGTCCCTGATGAAGAGTCCCTCTCCAGTATCCTTGTAGGCCCCCTTCAGATTCACCCATGACATGGTCCAAAAACATTGGGCTGTGCTCTCAGGGAACTGCAGGATAAAGGGAAAGCGCATCTTGCGGCTGAGCCCGCTCTGTATGTGCAGGTGTTGTTTTAAACCATCATGCAAAAGGACACAGTTCCCATCAGCCAGGACATGTCTGAGCTGCTGTGAGACAAGGCTTTGCATTTCAACAGGCAGAAAATGTGGCATGTGCTGCTGCTGCCGCTGCAATACGCATGCGTGGTGGATGCTGTAGCATTAAGTTACGAGTTAAACACACAGCTACAACACAAATCAAACTAGCCCAGAGCAGTTGTTATTTAGGTGGTGGATATTTTCTTAAATTACATGTTTTCTTTCCAGTATTGCTATGAGGAGGCAGAGTATGCCAAGTCAGTCTCAGTGCACCAGAGGCTGACTTAGCTGCTCCCTCTCAGTCTACATGGCTGCGGGATACATCACCAGCTGAATCATCTACACCCAGAAGAATGGGGCTTCTGATTGTACTAGCTTGAAGATCTGACTTGTTTCCCATGCCTGTACTGTTGTGCCAGTAGACAAATCTGGGGCACCTACATGTACAGGGTTGAGCTTTATGTGTAGGAAAAGAATGAGAGTACTGAAGGTGCAACGTGCACAGAAGATATAATGCAGAGAAGGAGTCATGGATCCATTGGCTGTGCTCCTCTCCCGCCCCAGGGAATACCACATTGCAAATCTCCAGCAAGTGGTGACATCTATCTCACAGCACTGTACTGCTTGGTTCTCTGCCTGAGACATGATTCCCCTCTTGCCGCTGGAGCACAGCTTGCAGAGAGCACTGAGATGCTCCATGTCTTGTCAGTGCAGACCTCAAAGCATCCTGAGCAGCCAAGGATGGACCATCTCTGAGGGTGAATGGCTCTGGCTGAGCTGCTGCTGCACGGGGCTGTTAAAGCAAGGAGCCTGCTTTGAGAAAGAGAGAGAGAGAGGATACATATTCCCTCACTGGAGGCATTCGGAGGCTTGTTAATAAGCCAGCCCTTGCCTTTGGTTGTTCTGTCCCCTTAGCCTTCAAGCCTAGCCAGGCACCCTGAATCTCCACCAGACACAAGCACATTTAAACTAGATTGCAATTAAACTTGCTGTTTAAACAAAACCTGCTGGTAATGGAATGGAATCTGTTTTCTCTTTACCCCTGCTCTAAACGAACCCATTGGAAGAAATCGAGGGAGCAAAGCACATCAAGAACAGAATATAGTTGGGCACACATCCTGGAGAATCAAGTTGTACCTCAGCCGGGGAAATCAAACATGATTAAGCAACGGAGATGAATCCCCCACCGATACGCATGCCGCGTTGTCGGTGGAGGATGACAAGCTGGAGATCTTATTCACAGGCTGGCTGATTCTAGCGTTACTGCGAGTGCATTTCCTGACAGCCGGCAACCCCCTGGGGGTTTCTGACTTCGCAGCGGGTGGTACAGAGCATCACATGCTCTGCTAAATATCTGTGCTTGGTGCCTGTGGGTTACCCAGACCCAGAGCAGGACACTGGTGCTTCCTGTCTCCTCTATCTCAGCAACCCACCTGTGAGCTCCCATTTCATTTCTACATGAAGTATTTGTGCTCACAGGAGATGTCAAACCCCACATGGCCAGACAGCTCTTTACCTTTAGCACATGCCTCATTCTTGCTTTGCACATACCAGATGAGACCATCTATAATTCTCCCTGCAAAGATCACTCAGTTGCACAGGTAGTGCCTGAAGTCTGGGGTCTGGGCAGGAAGGAGGATGTTATAACGTTAAGGAAGAGAAATTCTCTTCCACAAGGAAAAGCTTTGGGGTCAAGACCTTACAGCCCTTATACTTCCTTCCCTGAGCTCACAAACGGCACTCGTTTCCTGTCACAGCATTCCTGGTGTCTCACCAGCTCTGCTCTCCTTCTTCTGAAATACTCTCATGTTGCCTCTACCCAGCCATCTTATCCTGAATGGCATCCAAAAGCTCTTCCTCTTCCCCTTCCTCTTCCCCTTCTCCATCCTCTCTTCATGTCCGACACAGCCTGCTCTCTAGCTTAGCATGGGGGTTTTCGTGGTGCCACATAATATATAACACGTCTTTGCAGCGTGTGAAATCCCAAAGGCACCTCTGGTGCCACAGCTATGCAAGCAGGTGCCCAGGATAAGGCACCAAGAGCCACACAAGTCAATACACACACGTGTGTGTGTGTGTGTGCTGGTTTGCATCTTTGTTTCATATTTTCCAGGGAAAAAGGCAAACAGGCTCCCCTTGCTAATAGTTCCTAAAAAGAAGCCTAAATCACCACCTCAGCCTGTCTCCTTCATGCCAGCACAGGCGTTAGGTCACCAGCCCTGTATTCATAACTCAAGATGTCTGTTTGTGGGGAAGCAGCGCTTGGTTGACCTTACTCTTTACCTTGTCTCATCCTGACATGAGCGCTCAGGAATTCCCAGGAGCAGGATGCATGGTCTGGGGAGAAGGAAAACATCCACAGCTGCTTCTAAGGCTGTTAAGCTAACCAGATGATTAATAGCTTGCTGACTGCACCCTTAAAAGAAGTCTAGTTAAAAGAGGACGCAAGGTGTGTATCTTCTTTGCCTTGAGAGATGGTTGTAAATGAACCTACGTATTACACAAAGTGGGATTATTTGGCTTGATATCATACGGCATTATCCAGATCAGCTCTCTCCTATTTGGGCCACAAATTTCCTGAGAAAGTTTGGTTTCTGAGGCCAGAAACAGAGTGAAAAGCACCCCACTGTCTCACAGGCAGGAGGCTAAGCTCAACATGATCAGATATTGCACTGACAAGGGACTGGTACCAGTAACAAGATTCACAGGTTATAAATTAAAATTACTTTTAATAGCAAAATAAACCACAGTACAAGCAGGGCCAAACCCCTTCAAAGTTCAGTTGCATCAAGGCCTGGATTGCAGTAAGGGATAGAAACATTTTGGGGACAGTTCATGGTGGCAGCTAGCAGTGAAAGGAAAACTGAACTTGCTCCCAAGTTGGAGTTGAAGGCTAGTGGACTACCAGATCACTAAGTCTGACCTCCTGTAAGGTGTAAGCTTTAATGTCAACCAGTGTTTCCTCCCAAGCCTTATAGCTTGAGACTGGCTAAAGCACAGAATGGTTAAGGTTGGAAAGGACCTTAAGATCATCTAGTTTCAACCACCCTGC
>NW_009926665.1:36798-41516 GCF_000696875.1 Nestor notabilis
CACCCAAGGCTCTGTCCAACCTTGCCAGGGATGGAGCATTTACCACTTTTTTGGGCAACCTGTGCCAGTGCCTCGCCACCCTCAGAGTAAAGAACTTCCTTATCTCTAACCTGAACTTCCCTGCTTAAGTTTGAAGCCATTACCCCTTGTCCTACCACTAGAGTCCCTAATGAAGAGTCCCTCCCCAGCATCCTTGTAGGCCCCATTCAGATACTGGAAGGCTGCTATGAGGTCTCTCAATAGCTCTTCTCCAGGCTGAACAGCCCCAACTTTCTCAGCCTGTCTTCATACGGGAGGTGCTCCAGCCTCTTATCATCCTCGTGGCCTCCTCTGGACTTGCTCCAACAGCTCCATGTCCTTTTTATGTCTTCAGAGTCTTGGTTTAATCAGCTGAAGGAGACCCTATCGCCAGTGCCTTTGTGCAACGAGGATGACCTGGCTCAGGCCGCTTGTCACCGCACTTGTCACCAGAGGAGGAGGAAGTCACGCTCTGGGTATCGCAGCCCGGCTCACATCAGCGCCTACCTTGTGTTTGTCACGGCAGAGGCAGGGATGCTCCATCAGCCAGGCGTGCGTGCAGGGCTCTGGGACCAGCACAGCTCCGGGACCAGCACATGGCTCCAGGACCAGCACATGGCTGCAGGACCAGCACAGGACTCCAGGACCAGCACAGGGCTCCAGGACCAGCACAGCTCCGGGACCAGCACAGCTCCGGGACCAGCACAGCTCCGGGCGAGCGCACCGCTGCGTCAGAGCCTGGAGAGCAGCCCCACGCAGCTCCGGCAGCAGGACAGTGGTCTGTGAGACATGCCTGATGCCACAATGGACTGAGCGGGGCTTGAGGAACCCCCCTCCCTCTCCCAGCACCTCAGCACCCCCTTGACAGCTCACTCCCTTCCCCTTTGTTTCCCCCATGCCCAAATCACTTCCTCTGCTGGGCCAGTGCAAGCAGTGGTGGGGCCATGCTCTGGAGATGACCCAGGTTTGCGCACACAGAAATCCATCCAAACCCAAACCACAGCCTGGGTTTTTTCTTAGCAAGGCTATTTTCAACCCTAACAGCACAACAGAAGGTGAAATGACACGTTGTGGTGGACCTGCCGTGACTGAAAGCGGGAAGTGCTCTTTCTCCTCCCATCCCTGCTCATCCCTGTCCCCACCTCAGCTCCTGGGAGAAGTTCCCATCGCCTCTTTTGTGCTGGCTTTGGGGCTTGTAAGACTTACTTCATCTCCTTATTCCATTAGAAAGCAATCTGTTTTGACTTCTAGGTTCTTTCTCTCACTGGGACACCCTGCAGACACAGGTTAAAACACTCTTTGTAACACCCTAAAATATCCCTCCAGTGATTTCAGTGGTTGGGCTCACAGCACAGGCCACCCATGGCTGCCCTGTGCAATGGGGGGACAGTGCACAGCAGTGGGAAGGTAGGATGGGAGCAGGGACCGGGATGCGTGGGCCACCTCAAACCAGCTTCATCTCCAAAGGAAACACTGGCAAACAGCATGGGCACAACACTAGCTGTAATGACCACAAACCAGCTTGTTTTCTGCAGGAAATAAGGTGTGTTTTGTTCTTAACATCAGAAGAAAACCATCCAGACCTAGAAGAGCACAGACAACATGGCAAAGCAACTTGATTTCTAAAAAGCTACTTAAATTACTGCCTAAATATCTGCATTTAGTTGCTGCATGTGGCTGCGGCAGGCATGGGGCAGACACAGCTTCTCTGGGCAACCTGTGCCAGTGTCTCACCACTCTCACAGTGAAGAATCGTTTCCTGATGTCTAATCTAAACCTACCCTATGTCAGTTTAAAGCTATTCTCATTGGTTCCCAATGCAACAGTGAAATATAAAGTTTTTCAGAAAGGTCAGGGATGAAGTCAATGACTGACAGTTTAATAAGTGACCAGGCCTATGCTCTTTACAGCTTGCTCCAGTAGTGAAAGGAGTGCTGCACACACACAGCAGGGATTTGTGCCCTGGCTCTTTTGCACAGGGAAAGCACCAACTGCCCTTATTTCCCCACTGCAGCTCTGTTGCCCACAGATACCCTTGGCATAGCTGGGCTGCTACAGCAATTCTGTCTCCCAGTTGTTTGATCATAATTCTCGGTTATTAGCAGGTTACTGGTTACTAGAGAGACAGCCTGGGGTGCAGCCACCCCACGGGTACCATGCTGGGATGCCCCCTTATACACATTTCGATCTGCTGTAGGTGCCTCCAGGCACTTGGGTTCCGAATAAAAACCATCAAACTAAAATTAGGTGACCAGGCAAAAGCCCTGTGTTTCCACAGATCTTGGCACTTGACTCTTACTTTGGCTTCTTTTGGGCTGCAGGAGTCCATTTGCCCTCCTCCCCCAAACATCACAATGTCTTCTCCATTATCAGTTGAAACCTCTGTGCAAAACCCTGGTTTTGGGTTGCTTTAATCCCATCATTAATCATTGAATAACTAAAAACTAAACCTGAAGAATGTTGAGTGCTTCTTTCTCCTTCCTCTTCCTCCCAATTATACAACATGTTGGTAAGATCATTAAGTAATAGTTTAACATCTGATTTTCATGTTTGTTGTTGCTGTTGCTGTAATATTTTTGCCTTTAAAAATTCCAGAACTTGGCTTTTCAAGAGAGACTGGGGTTGTGTGGGAGAGGAGGTTGCACCCTTGTCAGGGCCCCGAGGAGATGCTGTATATCTGGACTACTTGAAATCTCCCCACTCTGCCAAGGCTCCTCTTGCAGCTGCCATCATTACTGTTTTGCTGTTATGCAGGATCTTATACTTGGTCATTGTGTATGACCTCCTTAGTCTAGATGTCTAAGACAGTTGTACTGCTTGCTTGCTTTGCCTGTTGGAAAACTTTGGTTGGTAATTCAAAGGTCTCTTCTCCACTCGAGATGTATAAACTGGGACCAAATTTCCCACATAAACCAGACCAGGAAATTTCTCCAAGTGGACAATAACAAAATAAGAAGAGAGGATATAGAATGTAAATCACTGTGACTTGGATGAGCTCCTGATTGCTCTTTATTCTGAACACTAGGGGACAGATCTCCAAGTGCCTGGACAAAGCAGTGGCAGCACTCTTACCTTACTATTGCAGAGCACACCTGGACTGGTGCTGAACACGATTTGCTGCCCTGGAGGTGCCTTAATGCAAAATGAGAGTATGTTGAGCATCAGTATATATATTTATGCCAGACATCAACAGCAAACACAACTGTCCATGCAGGACCCTGTTAGAACTCTGCACTGGGGCGCCTACTTGTCAGAGTCATGCTCTGATCATCTGATGACTCATTCTTCATACAGCAACACCAATTGTCTTTAAACTCTGCCATGGTCTTTGGTGACCCAATCACTGCCCAGATGTCTTGGAGACAGACTGCATCACAGAAAAGATGCATAGGCACCATAAAGCCCACTAACAAACCTGATTGAAAGTCGTCTAAAAGCCTGATACAAGCATGGAGCATTCCCAGGAATCTCTTCTGGACAGCAATCCTTCTCAGGAGAATTACACTAGACCACTTACTCAGCTATACTAGACTTCGTGGTACAGCATTGTGTTCCCTCATGCTATGGGAACTGATGTGATGTGAGTACTCTGTGTCTAATAAAACCTGCAGTCAAACAGTGCCACCAATGCATTAGGAAGTCCTGGATCAGTCTTACAGCTGCCTCTGGTAGAACTGTTAACTAAGGTGATTGACTTACATTTGAACAAGCTGCAGCCAGACACCCACAGAAGACCAGTTCAGGAGCTCCTTGGTTTTGACACTGATCCTTCTCCATCTGGGCATGGCCAGCATTCACAGCAGAGGTCCTCTGCTGCTGTCACTTCCTGGCACGTGACAGACTGAAAAGTCCCAGCTATGATGTCCCAAGCAGGGCTGCCCAGGCGATGTAGAGATCAAATCCCTTTTCATCGTAGTGGGGCTGAGTCGTTCTGCTCCCCCACCTGAGCTTGAAAAACCTCACCCTTAATTTCATTATTCAAAACATTTGCAGTTCTGCAGAGGAGGGTTTGCTGATATTTCAGAAATGAGAAGACAACTGCTTCATGATCTTGTAACTAGGGAGCAAATGAGAGCTCCTTAGAAAATGGGAAAGGATAGCGGAGGAGTTGCACATTTCCCACCCAACTCCTGTGCTTTTTGCATTACAATTCAGTAGCTTAACCAAGGCTTCTACCACAGCTCTTGTGATATAAGGTGTTTTCCCTGAAATACATCTTCTCGGGAGTCAGAGCAATCTCTAAGACCTTTAGGAGTTAATACCAAAAGTAAAAGCACAGGTTTTTCGTTCACAGGACTGAAAAACATGGGTCAGAGGAAGCCTCAAAATTCAGGCCAGCAATAAACAGCACACCCTGAAATCTCTGCTTTTCTTCTGTTGTCTTTGGAGGGTGTAGCTGAGGGCATTTTATTGCCTGTGCTGTAAACCCCAAGTACAGTGAGTGGTGTAGCAGTGAGTACTGATCAAATTCCCTGTATGCTGCCTTGGGAAAGAAAAATAGAAATGATTGTCCCATATGGGACAAATTAGCATGTACCTCTAAACAGATTGGTTCCTGCTCCATATACTGTAAGGCCAGGCAAAACCACAAAATCCATGTACCCATCCTGGCTAAGCTGTGGTTGAGGTATGCAGGAGACCAGAGAGCATGTCTACTTCTTCCCATCCTAACACCAGTGCTTTGCTTCAGCAGGAATCAC
>NW_009926665.1:41526-112585 GCF_000696875.1 Nestor notabilis
GCATCTCTGAGATGGAAACAGAAGAGTAGCATCTCCTCCAGGGAAATCTCACCCAGGTCTCTTTGTATCCTGCTCCTTGCAGCATGCTAGGCTCTGCTTTGCAGTCCCTCCATCAGCTGAGGGGCCAGTTGGACCCAGCTGGTCTCTTTCAGCTGGGCACAAGGCAGAATAACAAATAAATAAATACACAGTTGATATTTTGTGGTAGAATTTACAGTCTCCTCAGTCTCCTTTCATCCCCCTGCTCTCAGCACTTTGTATGAACAAAAAGCTGTCAGAGATGGGTACTGGAATCTGGTCAACGCCATCCAGCATGAATGGCTCTTTTCTGTTTTTATATTGCTACATCTCACCTGCTCAGGAACTTTGGTAGAACAGAGCACCTAAAATACTTACACTTTGAGCACCAAAATAAAACCCTCAGCTGTAGACAGTTCTCTATCAAGTTCACTATCACTGTTGGATGTGCTTTTTGCTAGGGAGTTATTTTTCTCTTAAGGCAAATAGAAGCAGCATAAGGCCTGTTTGTTAAATAAATCTTTTCTATCCAACTGTTAAATTGTCTGTGATTTCTCATTGTAACAAAGCCACGCTGGACTGGTTACAAACTCCATTATAAGGAGACAATTGTCAGGAGTCACCTTGAAAGCAATTAATCTTATCTAAGTGTTTAGTTGTAAATGCATGAAATGATAATATGCTAAGCTTAAGGGTGCTTCATTTGCTGCTGACTACTGGTAATAGGATAGGACTTGTGTCACCTTATTGATCTGTGTTTACACAACTCCACTGAGCAGACAAGCTTAAGAAAAGGACCACATTTCCTTTGATAAGGGGTATGCCAACTACCTCCCAACTGCCTGACAAAAGGGAGGAAGGGAATGAACATGCTCCCTTTGATTCAGAGGTGTGGGCTGTGCACAGGCCTCCTTTTAATTTAAGACAGAAGATTTGCAGCCAATATCCTCCTCTTTGATATACTCCCTCAAGAATATCTGGAGGGAGAGAGCCCACCTGAGCAGAGAAGACTAGAGCATCATTTTCTCCTTAGCCCTGGCCACTCCTAGCCATGTTCTCCAGAAAGTAAGTTTATAAGGAATTAATTACTTTTTTCTCATAGCATTACTCCTCTAGCAGCTCAGTTTCCCAAACTGACTTGGTTTCCAGGCACACCAATGCTAGTGCTGGCTTGAAGGAGTGAGCAAGACCCCAGTAGCCCTGACTTACATCTGTATGAAGATGCTGTGACGTCGCATGTTCCATTGCTGTGTTTCTTAGGCTATGCCCACTTCAAGTGCCCAGGTGACCCAGAACAGAGATGAGGAGCTCTTCAGGAGGTAGGGTTGCACTGCCTTACGTGCATGAGTGAGCCAAGTACACTGCGAACAGCCTGGAAATACAAATGAGAAAGCCATCAGGTCTTTGGCTAACAGTGGGGGGGACCAGCAGTGTAAGTCCATTCATCCACACTCATTCTCTCCCCTCCCTCTACTGAGAAAGTAAATGCAACATCTTTTGTACTTCTTAAAATATCCCTTGTTAACATAATGAGGCCATTGACAGCAACCTCAGCTCAGCATCCTACAACATTTCTGACAATTCAGCAGCATCCTCACTGCTCCAAGGAATTGGAAAACACAAGCAGTGCAGAAAACACAAACATCAATGTGCAAAACAAACACATCTAATGTATCAGAGCAGCAACAAAGAGCCTCCAGAGACTGCAGGGAAAGCACCTATTTGTTGGGGAGAGAAACCCGAGGGACATAATGAGCTGGTGAAGCACGGTTCAGCTTCTCAGGATTCAGAAGGTAATTAAAGGAGGCAGAAGTCAGCAGAACAGCATATTACACCATGACTTTGTTAAAGGTGTCAGCATTCACCCCCTACTGAGACGTTTTCTCTTTACCCCGGCACATTTTATTGCCAAAACCCAGGGTCACCTCACAGAAATGGAGAAGAACCTTCTCAAAATGCAAGTTGGAAGCTTAGACTTTCTGAGCGGGAAACAAATATAGGAAATAGGAGAAAATCAAGTAAGAAGGTTTGTCAGACAGTGACATGAAATGAGACTACACCTGCAAAACTTCATGGATTTTTATAGCTGGGGGAGTCCACAGCAACGTTTTGGTCTCCTGCCAGCACAGGCAGCAGCACGAAACCTACCACCATATGGTTAGCTCAGTACATATCTGCCACAGGTTCTAGTGAAACCATGTCTGATACCTGGCGCCAATACAGCTCTAACCTGAGTTCAAAACAAGTGTTTATTTTAAACATAAATCAAAGAAAAGCCTGTCTGCAGTTGGTTGTCACAATATACTGATTGGAATGGGATATACCTTACACTGAAGAGTATGCACCGCTAATGGGCTGCTTTCAGGCTCGTATGGTTACATAGTTCCACATTTTAAGGTCCTTGGAGTTTTGGTAGGAGACTTTGTTCTCTCCCATTTGCTTTTTTGTTTTCAGTCTTAGCTAAATACCCTGTGTGTGGCCGAAATTGGACAAAAAAATCATTGTTATGAGAAGGAGTGATCTCATGGCATTTCCGAGCAGGCAGGGTGCTGGGCACTGTAGCAGTGTGTTGCCATTACTGCAGCAACCGGAATATTAGGAGACTTTTCCAGAATGACACAATATGGAGAACAGCAGGCTTGCCTATGCTGCTTTGCAAGGCCAGCACCACATGGCCCAATACATCATCCCAGATGAGGCCAGACCTTCTTTGCAAGCTTACTTTTCCAGAAAACAGGAAAAGATCAAAGCTGCGGGAGTACTTTTAAATACAGAGAACTGCCTTGCTCTGATCTGCGGCATGAGAGGGACTTTGTTGGAGAATTAATTGCTTTTATGTCAAGAGAGTAACCTTGCACTGCCTCCACCCCATTCCCAGCCACGCTGACCTTCATTACACCTTGACTCTTTCAGCCCATCTGGCTATAAATTAGGACAGACGGGTTACACCCTTTCCTTCTCCTGTAATGCACATGAACATCTCAGCAGTGTTGTTGGCACATAAAAGCTTTTGCCCTTTCTGTTTCCCTCCCTAGATAATGAGCCATCTATTAAGGAGGCAGATGCAGTTTTAGCTGGTGATATCTTATGTAATTATGTGGGTGAACAACAGAGACGGAGAGAACAGAACATGGTGGAAACCAAGGAAAGCCAAACAGGCAGAACTGCCAGAGCCCCGTGAGCAGTAATGTCACCAATGCTCTTCCCCTTTGTTATGCTCCGACCACTGGAGCCTGCAAGAAAAAGTTTGCTCCCCACACTCCCAAGCAGCTCTTTTCCACACCTGTACTCTATCAGATCCATTTTAAATAAGCCTCGAAGTCCAGCTTATCCCATCAGTGTCGAGTTCTTACATCAACCAGCTTAGGACAGCTGGACATCAAGCAGTCAAGTCTTAGCCCTGGGCTCCCAGAGGAGCAGGGTTTTGTCTGAGATTTGTGTGCCTCATCAATCCCCTGCTCTTAACTGTCAGCCAAATAATACCTCTCCACTCACTTGATTTCTTTGGTATAATGTCCACCATGTGTTTATGTGCTGTTCCTTCGCTTGTGCCTATATTCGCCTGGACTTCCAGATGCTCTCTGGTCAAAACTGATGCGACAAGGCTGCCACCCTTACTCAGACAGGGAATATTGCAGAGGCAGTCTCTGAGCAGGAAAACAGCAATAGTGGTACCAAACAGGAAACAAGTGTGTAAGAATCACAAGAAGCTAAAACCATTCAGACTTTGGGGAAGTATGGGTAGAACAGTCACAGGTGGATTTGGGTCCCAAACACTGCTTTATGTCACTGCAGATCTGTGATTTATTTTAGATATGGGTGCAAACCCACCCCAAGTCTCTTAGCCTCCTGGTCTGAACAGTATGTTTGGCTTTGGGGTGAAAAGACAAGGTTTTGGGTTAAGTTTGTGGCAAACTGCTACTGATCTTACCTTTTTGTTATTTTTACTCCAGTTACTCACCCATCCCTACCCTAAAGCTGACATAAGCTTGGCTCACAGACCTCTCCTGTGGGATCCACTTGTAGCTGCCAGTCCTGCATGCACACACGCACATTAAATCTTACCTAATGAATAATTACCAGGGGACTGGGACATTTCATTCGCCTGATAACAGCACACACCTCAGGGAATGAAATAACGTTTCGAGGCTGGACACAAATGGATGTCATGGTTTACTCTACATGATGGTCATTGCAAAGCCCAGACACAACATGAGGAAACAGGTAGGAGAAAAAGTGCCCTGTGGGGCTAAAGTCTGTATATTAACCTGTTAACAGGCAGGTTTTCCTTGGAAGATTTTATAATTTAGGACAGCGGTGCATGGGTGAGATGAAGTCCTGCTGCTTTCACATCACAGATTGGAAATGCATGCACAGATGTGAGAAATGATTAGCACAAGATTGCACAGGAACTTGGTGGCAGAGCCACAGACTCTTTCGCCTTTGCACCTAGTTCTTGATGCTTTACCTACAACATCTTCCCTCTTACTAGTGGTGTGTGAACCAAAGAAAGTTCAGTGGGGACCTTTGCTTCCACAGGCATAGCAGGAGATCTAAAGGTCACCCAGGCTTTCAAACAGAAGCTGGAAATCCCGCATGGGCATGATGTCTCTGGCCTTGGGGTTACGTCTGAGACTCCAGCCCTGAGAAAATAGGTGCTCTCCTGGGATACTCACTCCAGGGAGCTGTTACATTGCCTCCTCTTCTGCAGCAAGAGTAGATACAATCCGACCTGAACATCACACAGCCACAGACAGCCCTCACATCAAATGTGGCTGTGCCTCCCTGTTCTCCTCATTTTCATTTCATGCTGGTGAAAAATACTCTGCTGATTACACCGGAGTCTACTTAACCCACATGCCGGAGTGGTGAAATCTCTCCTTCACCTCACGTGCACCAGGATGCCCTGGGACTCGCTTGGGGGCTGGAAGGGCAATTTGGTTTCCATTGTTCACTCCCACATCAGCCTCTCGGACAAAGATGCAAAGAAAATAGTGCCAAGTGGAAGAGGTCAGGGAGGCCGGGGCACACTTGTCTGACTGGATTTGCAGTGACACCAGGTTTCTAACCCACAGGCCAGCAAACACCGTGCTGCTGGTGCAGGGTTGTGTTCCCTCCTGCCAAACAGACCTAAGTTTGTGCTGGTAACAGATTTGCATTCAGCAACACACTGTAGGCTTTGCTTCTGATTTCTTGCCTGGCTGACTCCTTTGCCCACCGTGTTAGAAGGGGATTTGAGTCCAAAATGCGAGAGCATCATGCAGGAGGCAGAATGATACTGGGGGAAATAGCACATGATCCTGTAAATAGAGACTACATGGGAATAGCATTCAGAAAAGGTGCTGATATGTTATGGACAACTTTAAATTTGAATGCAATTTAAATAGGTTCACAGAACACAGAAGAGAATATGGTTTCCAATCTCTAAAATGGATAGTCTATAAATAGACCTCTAAGTCTATTAAAAGATCTTTTAAGACCCATGAAAGCATTCAAAAAAGACATTAAATTATATTTATCCCTCAAACTCACCACAAAATCATACAGTCTTCCCCCTCCCCCCCTTTGAAAAACAATAGGAAACAAACTGTTTTATCTCACTGTACCTGCTGTTAATGCCTTTATGGGGCAAGGTAATTGCTAAGTGCATTGTGTTGAACAATTTGTTACTTTGTTAGAGGAACATTTTTCATGCCCTTTGGAGATGGCAGAAGAGAATTCTCCTGTGTGACCTTTGGAAAATGAAATCAGTGACATTGCTCAGAAGCCAAAGTTGAGAAGTTTAAAAACAGACTTAAGAAGGGTTTCCCATGGCTCCTAAAAAAGACACAATCCGCACTTCCACCAGAGCTGAGCTGGCTTATTCCAGCCCTTTTTAGACCATTAATGATTTGTGCCTAACTAGCACTCAGGGTAGGTGATTCACTGATGAAAGCACTGCAGGGCTCCTGTGCACAGCCCTGCTCTCGTCATCACAGCAGTACAGGACATAACACCGTGGGCTGCCTGTAGTGGAGAGATGATCATGAGCTCGATTGTGTGCTGCAAACAAAGGGAGAGCCATTACCAGACGCTGCCTTGCCAGGCCGCATGAAAAACCGCCTCTGCAAATTGCATAATGCCCCTGGATGTTCCCAGCAGGGCCATGGCAGGCCCACAGGGCTGGCACTTGGACAGGAAGGAAGCTGGATCCTCTCCCTCCCACCCTCCCTCTCTCCCAGCATGGGAAAGCTCAGGAGAGCTGTTGTGTAGGCAAAAAATCCCCTCACTTATCTCCTGGGAAAGAGCTGTGCTGCTCTGGGGTGACGTCTGATGCTCAGAGCTGTGGTCATGGATCAGAGGGAGCCCGGCGTGGCGGCAAGATGCAGCGCAGAATGTTAGGAAGCACCTAGAAAGGGAAACAGGAGAGATGTCACACTTGTTCTTCTTGTGTGTATATCACATCCCTGTTCCTCAGCCCATGCTCTTCTTGTTCACTGAGACAGTGCACCCCAGTTTTGCTCGGTCCCTGTGCATTATAATAGGAAACTATCTGAAGAAGAACAGGTAAACGATTAAAAAGCCTGTGTATAAAGAAGACCCTGTCTCACACTCGGCAAGGGAACAGGTGTAGTTTAACAACACAAAGAGGCTGATGTGGTACCTTGTTCTCTGCTGTTCGTGGATCGGACGAATATCTGTGCCTGCACCAGGGAGGGATGGGAAGCAAAGTGCAGCTGGGGCAGAGGAAGGGGACTGCTTGATTGCCTCAGAGGTATTGTCAAAATGCAGTGTGAGGCTGAAGTCTCCAAGGAGCACAAAATTCCCACCAGAACAGCAAATGTTGACATTCCCAGACGATGCTGAGTGGGCGAGATTTCACCATGAGTGAATGTGACCGTGATATGCAGCGTGTGTGACCTATGCAGCTTCATTTCACTTGCCTGAGAGTCCGTATGCTTGGAATGCCTCCTCCTCCACCTCCTCCTCCTCTGCTGTTACTGGTGGCACCCGGGATTTATGAGGCAGCAGGGAGCATTTCCTAATATCAGTTGGGTGTAACTTTCCAGCATGACGGATGGTGCTGTTAACTGTGGCAAAGGGAAGAGCACAAGTGGGCAGGCAAGGAAGAGCACTTCAAACCCTGGAGATGAATGATAACTGATATTAAATAGTTCTATACATGCAAAATAAATGTTTGAAGCTGGCAAGGCTGTGGTTACAGACACTGCTGGGTTTATTAGAGAGGGCAAAAGCTATTTAGAAAAGTGGAGCCTATGTAGAAAAAAATAAGATCTATGTAAACAAGACAGAAAGGGGCTGGGACTTAGTGGAGTTAGAGTTGCGGGAGAGTTTTAAACTAAAAACTGAGGGTAAGAGAGGCGTGGAAGTTCACAGTTTGGTTGAAGCTCTGACATTGTTCTGATAAGAAAAAAGACAGGACAAAAGGCAATGGGGACAAATGGAAAAGAGAGGCCGGACTCTATAAATGAAGCCCAAAGTAAGTAAGGTGTTCACGTACGCACATACACACACAAAACACACAAAAAAAGGTACTTAGTCCATGACCACCTCTAAAACCACTTCTGAACAAATGGCAGTGATCTGAAAATAAAGGAAGATGAACTAGAATGCCTGGCTTTAAATAAGGGTATTGGCAACACAAGTATCTGGTAAACTTTCTAGAAATAACTAATGAGTAAATACTGTTAAACAAGGTTTAAACAGTATAAATGTCGGAATGGTTCATGCCAGATAGATAGCGTAAAGTAAGCAAGCGACTCAAGTTCTCAGAAGACCTACATAGATCAAACGTACCAAATTAGCTTTAAAAAGGGGAACCACATAAAAGTGAGGAAATTCATTGAAATCAGCAGCTAAAAATAGTAAAGCACTTGTAGATGATACAAGATTGTTTAAAGACACTCTGCCACTCAGCATCAAATAAAAACCATTCAAAGGAAAAGAAAAAGTAAGCCGATGTGATTAAGCCATGTAACACTTCTGAGATGTAAAACTAAGTTCTTCAAAAAATAGGGAGTTTAGGAAAGTGGGAGAGGGCAGAAAGTCTGACAAAGTGGATGTGAAACTTAAATAAAGGACAATAACATGAAAAGCAACTTGCTGAAGGCATAAATGATAAGACTCTTTCAAGCACAGCAAAATCAGGAGGCTGCCAGGGAGTTTGTGGGGTTCATGGATGATCCATATGTAAAAGAAGCACTTGAGAGCAACAAATAGAAAATCAAAACAAATGTGTTGTGTTGGTGTTTCTGGTGGAACTCCCATGCTGCATTACTCTTTAAGGAGGATCAGTCTTAGGGGGCAGTTTCATGACACCTTCAACAGGACTAGGCTGAGGCCACTGTGACTTTCTCACTTCTCCTTGGTCAGGGTTTCCTGCCTTGTGCCTTGCATCAGTGCTGGTGAACGAGCTCAGGTGGTGAAGGCAGACCCAAGAAAGTCACCAAGGGCATGGGCAATCCTGCACACTGCCTGGGATGCCAGATAGCAGAACCAGGCTCCCTGTGCTGGTATTACGAACTACAAGCTTTCCAAGGGAGAAGTTTGATGAGGAACTTCCAAGGCTGGCGATGTGGAAGGAAAAGCCACCAGCTGGAACCCCAGCCCAGCACGCAACAACAGAGACATTATGAAGGAGCAACGAGAGAAGCTAAGACCTGGGACATTAACGTAAGGATGTTCCCACGTCTCCTCCCTGCCAGGAAATGGGCAGGTGTTGGAGGAACCCCAGGACTATGCCATAAACATATCTGGGTCCACTGCTGTGTGCAGGAGCCAACAAATCTCACTCCTCTGAGCACAGAGCCAGCACAGCCCATCAGGTTCCTCACCATGCTGTGTCTGGGTATTGTTCAGCAGGCAAGGAAGGGGGAATGTGCTGAGGATGTGAATATGACATTTTTAAGCTGTATGGTTCAGAGACAAACCAGGTGGATGCCAGTCAGTCCATTGAGGTGATTTGTGGAGGTTGTTAAGGGCTGGTATCCTTTACCTGATGCAGAACTGACACAAAGCAAAGCATTCATCCTCCATTGAGCCTTATTGAACTCCTATATGAATTAGTATTATACCCACCTCATCAGGTTGCTTCAGTTGATATGGCCAAAGCTCTGAGATTCTTAGGTGCACCCACAAATTATCTAAGCAGCTTTTAAGCAGTTCTTTTTTAAATGTGAAACAGACACGGTTACATCAAGGTCCTTTCAACTGGATATGTGACCAAGATGAAAGTGAGGGTCTGGAGCTGATCATCTTCAAAGTGGGAGCACCTGGGGGACCTGCTCTGTGTGGATGCCAAGCACCGCACAGGCACTGGAAATTCAAAACATTCCAGCTGGTGATTTGTTACAACAATCCAGCTGCTGGTTTGTAGTTCATCTGAGCTAGATCAGGCTGTGAATCAACATGGCACAGACTTCCTGCAATGGACAGAACCAGGCTGCAGTCATTTAAACTAGTGGCATAGTGAAGCTGTATCCTGTTCATTTCTGAGCACTTCTGCTTATCCAATAATTAAGCAATTTAAAACCTTTCAGTTTTCCCATAAGCATCTGCCACAAGCAGTTACATTTAGCCATAGCTTGGCAGGTCTTAGTTCCATGAGCAGGTTTTTTACCATCGTTTCTAGTTTTTTAAGGGTAGTTCTCCAAGACTTTATTTGGAGTCACATTGTGCTATCTGAAGGAGAAAGACGTTACTTTGTCCAGAAAACAAATAGGATTCTCTGAAGCCAAGCACAGCCAGAAATACAAATAGATGACTGTCACAGTATCTGACATGCTAACACTATTTAAAACAAAATAAAGTGAACATAATGAGCCTTTGATGATTGCCTCTTTTCTTTAAATTTGGTTATTTGGAATTTGCTAGCTACACGGATCTTCTAAACCTAAAATTCAAGTGGTCCTTTTCTTCTCCAAGTGTCCACATGCTCTGTCTGAGGGCACTAGAGACTCTTAAGGGAGCTGTGGTTGGGAACAGTGTCTCCTGTCTGTCTCAGCCAAACTCCTGAGCAATGCTGGTACAGAGGGCAGGCGAGGACGGTGCTCAGATTCTTCTGAGTGAAGCTGTAAATCTTGGCAAATGCTTTGAATGTACTGGTTATTTTATTCCTAACATCCTTCCCTGAAACATCACATGGTCCAGTCATGCTATAGGGTCTAACAAGCAAGCTTAAGGTTTAGGTTGTTGTTGCTTTTGCTATCAGACCTTAGGTCACCATCCATTAGGCCTTAGGCACTTTGAATCTCATGCATGTAATTAAATCCAGTTAAACGAAGGCTAAAATCCATCTTGTCTTTATACCATCTTGAGTGCTGACCTGAAATAAACTGATGATGTGTTTGCACTTTTCAGCACTCTGCAGTAGAGATCAAACACATCCCATTTCTCATGCTGGGATTAATAATGACTCCTGGCTACTTGAAGCTCTCAGCTTCCATGATACCAACACATCCCACACTCATTTCCAAATATTTCAGCTGTTTTTATGGGATGCCATTACCATGGTCTCCAATCAGTCTCATAGTCTTGAATGCATATACACCTATCACATCTCTGTGACCGATAGCTGCTCTTTTTCCAAGAGTAGAGATGGACATCTCCAAAGGAAGACATGTCCACACCATGCCAGACACCTTCCAGCTCCTTGGAGTCCTTGGCATCCAGCACAATCACTGCACCAACTGTTCTTTCCCATTTTCCCTCTAACAAAGACGTGGGGCAAATCCCACTGGCACCTGTGAGCATCTTGCCACGGACTTTACAAACCTTCTACTGACTTCAGCAAACTTGACTCAAACCTAATTGCTCCTGCCAGCCTTCCTGTGTTCCTGGACTTTGCAGGGTAACTGCTAAGGACAGAAATAAATCCTTTGTTTACTGTGGTAACTGGAGAGCTGCTTTAACCTCTGGCTAAAAATGGGTGCATTTTCCTATCAGGTTTGTGAGTCACTCATCCCAGGAAAAGCGAGTGAACTTGGGAAGCCCAGCGCTCACTCAGCAACAGGAAAGGATGACTTTTTAATTGAACGGTGGCAAATTTCACCATCTGCTTTTCCTGGGTGGCTTTTTCATTTTAAAATCATGTTAAGTCACTGGCTTAACACAGCTCAGGCCTGCTCCTCGCAAATTCCTTTTCTGTGTGGTGCTTCAGCATCATACCCGCTTTGGGATGGAAAACTCTGCTGGTGTTAGACTCCTACAGGAAATAGCAGGTGTAACGTGTGACTACATAAGCAGTGCAGGCAATTAATAACTCTCTAATAGATTTTGTGCTTGGTCCAGCATAATCAGACCTTTCAGCACAGGGACTTGTATTTCTTTTTTCCTTTTTTGATGTGAAAACAAAGTGCTCCCTTTCTACAGAGCTGTTTTCAGAGAAAACAGGATTGCTTCTCACAGACCATCTGGCCAGGAACAGACAAGGAATTCGTAAAAGGTGACCTTCAAAGGTGACTTCTTTTTGATGGATTAAAAAACCCAACCTGAAATATCTTTTCCGTCCAATTTTAACACCAGAAATTCAGGTCTCATCAGCCTGTTTTTCCACAACTGAAGGCTTATGAAAACATCCTGAGAAGCTGCTCTGCGGTTATTTCTCCACTGCACAGTTAACTCATGTTCTCACTTGAATTAAAATCAGTGGCTCTTGTTGTACGCAGAGGAGAAGCCTCTGACCAGTGCTCCCAGTCCAGACCAACTTACATGGTTGGCTGTAGAGGGCAGAACCTGGGACTGGACCTTACCTGGTTTGCACCGTGGCTGTAGAGAGGAAAACCAAACAAAAACCACTTGAATTGCAGTGGTTCTCCAGTGCATCTCCTCTAGATCCCCTGTGGCAGCCAAGTAGCCATGAAAGAATCTTATAGCCTCTGAGCACCAGAAAGGTCTGTCTCAGTGGTCGGTACATGCAGATTAGCACAGAATCAGCAAGGGCATGGAAACACAGGCAGGTCTTTGCTTGAGATGGGGCCAGGTTAACTGTGCATTGAAAGCGAAGCTGATTTTTGTGTTAAATCTCTGATGGTTTTGCTAGTGCCTCACTAAGTTAAGTGGCTTTGAAAAAAAGAGAAGCCACCCAGTCCTGCATGGCAGGCATGTTCAAGCGTCCTCTCTTCATGTCTATGCCCTTTGAGGAAGATCAGTGCATGAACTATGAAGAGAAGGCTGGACATTCCTGGCACTGCAAATGAAGCAGAGGAGTGTATCTTTGGTGTAATGGAGGAAAACATACACAAATTCCTCTCAACAGAGCTTTACAGAGGAACGTGAGCAAAGCATCTTCCCTTTTACACAAATATTTCCAGTTCTTCCACATTCCTCCCTCTCCCCTGCCCTGCCCCACTTCAGGTCCCTTTGAATGCCACTAGCACTACTTACAGAAGCAACAGAAAGTCAATTACCCACCTATGTTATTGCAGGGTTAATTTTTAACCTCTTCCAGCTGCAGTCAGCTGGCTCAATAACTTGTGTTCCTCCAGCCAGTGATCATGGGACAGCTTTCCTTTCATGCCATGCATGATTTGGAGGATGCCGCATGAAGGAAGAGTGACACAGAGCCACACCGCATGCTTGCTGTCCCATCCTGAACCCACACCAGCACAAGAGAAAGAGGCCAGAAGACTGCAGCAGCCACATATGCCTGGAGGGCTGTGGGGTTAGACATAAGAGGGAAGATGATATAGGATGGGATGAGATGAGTGAGACACATGTATCTGAGAAAAGTGATGTTACTTTGGGTCACTGTGAGTCTTGGAGGTCTGCAGGAAGGGTGATAGCGTCCCAGCCAGTGCTTGTTCACCATGACCAAAGGCAGTATCAACAGGCTATAGGGAGCAGAGCAGTGGCCAATATCAGCCATTGAGCTCTTCAGGGGCCACAGACCCCAGACTTGGTGGGGCAGACACCAGCACATACACTCACTCTTTGCTGTCAGAGAGAGGATTTCCACAGCATAACTAAACCCTGGTTGGCCACCTACCCAAATCAGTTGTCGCTTGGCTCACATAGAGACTTGCAGCCTTGCAGGACAGAGCTGGTGACCCACCCCGCTGGGGAGAGGCATGGGGGTGAGCATCATGTGGGGCCCTACAATGTGGGGTGAGCCCAAACAGAAAGGGTCCTGCTCCTCTCTGCCACCTCCTGCAGCTTCAGTGCCCAACCATATGCTCCAGCTGAACCAGCTAGCCCTGCAAACACACAGATCAGACAAATATAAAATAAAATCCACTGAAAATGATAACATAAAGGGGATAGCAGATATATTCTAGCATAGCAAATTTAACCAGCTCACCCAAAGCATTCAGAGAGCACCAGTACTGCTGTAAATGGTGGGAGAAGGTTACAAGGACGAGGATTATTGTAGAGGGAAAAAAGATTTTCTGTCAGGTGATGAGCAGCTGCTGACATGCCTTGCACCATGGCAAGAGCAAGACCTTTAGGTTCTGTTGAGGGAACAACCACTTGTAGCTGTAGATATCCAGGCTGAAGGAAGACTGGCAGTGCCTGCCCTTTCACTGGCTCCCTCCTTCATCCTGCAGTGGTACCCTGCATGCCCATGGCCATGGGCCTGCACCAGAACTGGTGCTGGCATGGAGAGAACAGATTTACACCGGATCCAGGTGCCTGTGTGCCCAGGTGGTTGTGGCAGGACTCTAACAGCAACAAGGAAGAAAGATGTAGGTCTTGCTGAGAAACATTTTATGAAGTGTGTGATATTTTGTCAGGCCTCTTTCTGGAGCTACATCCATGGACTTGTCAATTGAGAAACAATCTTCTGCTTTTCAACTGAAGAAGTATGACCAGCTCTGTGAAACACCCTTAGCTGAGGAAAGTCACAAGTGCAAATGCTTTTCCCAGAGGTGTAGTTTGGAACAGAACTGCATATGAAAAACAGTAACTCAGAACAACCAGGTTGGTGATGCCTGCACTGGCAGCAGAGCCTCAGCCCCATTGCCAGCAGCCAAGCTCATACATGACAGCAACCCTCCTAGACATGAGGTTGGAAGGGAAGATTTTAGCAACCTGCCTAAACAACAGCCCCAGCATTGCCAGACTAAACTGGGTGTGAAGAGCAGCATTCAGTAGTGAGTGAAACAGAAGTGGCAATGGGACCATGCTCAGCATGAAAAGTGACCATATGTTCTACTTAAACATAATTATTCTGATCTCAGCTGTCCTTAATACCACTAGTAAGGAAGCTGGTTACATTATTATATGTGTCTTTTATAAAAAAAGAACTACTACTCCTCCTGAAAATATCTCTATCTCTGTGACAATTTAATCAAGGCTTCTCAGTTCTTCTCCACACTCCTGAGCCCTACGGGATTAGACCACGTGTAGGGCAGCCAGTGTAATATGCCAATCACAATCATTTCTAGTTGCCTACTTTGGGACCAGTGTACTCAAAAGCCAGCTCAGCCTGCTCTAAGTCCATCCACCAAGTGAGAGAATCCACTTCTGCTTCCACCACCCTCCCTGTTAAGCCAGCACCACCTCTCCTAATGGCAGAGAAGAGGGACCAGTCAAAAGCAGGGTGAAAGAGGATCTTTCTGCCCTGCCAACACTACAGATTGAAAGCATCAGAGAAAGGGAAGGTGATGGTTCAGTATGTTTTCACAGCAGAGAGGGGAAGGATGTCAATACAGAAAAATGTGCCCAGCAGCTCTTGTGGTACCAGTGCTGTAACATGCATGCATTTCTGGGCCACCTAATAATAGCACAATATTGATAAACAGAGAGCTGGGACTAGGCTGGACAGTGAGAGGGGAAAGTGGTGACAACAAAGGAAAAGCTGATGGGGGAGAAGGCAGGAATTGATTAATAGGAGAAAATTAGGAGCATGTTGTTAGCTTCACTGTCAGCTGTCCACATGCAGGTGATGGACATAAATGGGCAGCCTGGTGGCAGGAGGTATGGGGTGCTCATCGCTGTAGGTGATGTCTCAGTATGAAGGGAAGCAATGGCTTTTGTTTTCTGCATTGCTCAGTTTAGCCCAAACCAGCCCCATGCACCCATCAGTTGCTGGGCTGCAATGCAGACCAACCTGGCGCTCTGTGGTCCAGCCCCCAGCAGAGAGAGAGAAAACAGCTTTCTCACTGCCATGTAGCACCCTGTATGATGGCCAGAGCCAGGCTTTTACACAAGTGCTCATTTAACAGGATTCTCCAGCTTTGGCAGGATCTGAGGTCCACAGTGTAAGACCATGACATAATGGAGCACACAGCAGTGAGAGAGAAAATCCAGTGATGGGGAATCTTCCCTCCCCAACCAGGAGAAGCAGCATGACCTCTCTGCATGCCCATAGAGCTTCTTCCTGGGAAGTAAATTGCTAGTAAATAAACCAACACGTATGACAAGGCTTGGTTTGTTTTTCCCAGCCTTTTTAAAGACTTGGCAGCCATGAAGAGGGGTGGGAGAGTCTAGTTTTGGTAAGGAGTTAGTGACATAGAATCATAGAATAGTTTGGGTTGGAAAGGACCTTAAGATCATCTAGTTCCAACCCCCTGCCATGGGCAGGGATGCCTCACACTAGACCATGTTGCCCAAGACTCTGTCCACCCCGGCCTTGCACCCAGCCAGGGTTGGAGCATTCACAACTTCCTTGGGCAACCCATTCCAGTGCCTCACCACCCTCACACAAAGAACTTCTTCCTTATCTCTAACATGAACTTCCCCTGTTTAAGTTTGAAGCCATTAACCTTTGTCCTACCACTACAGTCCCTGATGAAGAGTCCCTCCCCAGCATCCTTGCCTTCAGATATTGGAAGGCTGCTGTGAGGTGGTGATGTCTCGCAGTTCATGTTTATGTGTCAGGCTTTGAGGAGCCAGTGCTCCATTGGCAGGACATGAGCAAGCCAGGACTTAACCGCTGCAGGGGAGAGTGGGTCAGAAGAAAATCCCTTGTGGATTCCCAAAACAGCTATGTGCTGATTTAGTCCCAAGGTGACTAATAACAATCTGGGCTGATCTGACACTCTGTGGCTTTACTGGAAAGTTAAATACTTTTTATAATTCTTTTTTATTCCCCAGCACAAAGAGGCTCCCTCCCCTTGCTGGGTTCCAGGGAAATGCAGAGGAAGCTCAACCAAAATAACAGTTTACTTCAGTGCTTGCAGTAAATGTCACTGCAATGCTCATGGGAGAGAAGTGGGGAATTTCATTTGGTCTGAGCTAAAGTGTCCTAACTAGACCGTGTTCAGATCTGGCAACTCAGGCCCCACAATAAAGAGGACCAAGAGTGGAGAACAAATACACACATTGAAGAGGAGAAGCTTAAGCTGGTCTCTGTCAAAACACAGTGTGAGTTGGGCCACAGTGCACCTTGCTCCTGTTCAGCTTTGCTAACTATCCTTCCTTGGTCAGTTGGTTGTTTACTTGGCTTTAAAACATTATTTCCCTGGTCTCAGGTTGAGACCTACTTCACCTGCTCTCCAAGCTTCATGGAAGCATTATCAGCCTTCAGAACCTCCTGCATTCCTCCTTCATGCTGCTGTTCCTGCATTACACCATCCTCTGCTAGCTCAGAGGTGTCAATTAGAGGATGATCCCAGGGCACATACAATGCCATCAAAAAGCCACCATGTCACCTCCTCACACCACTTCCTCGGCACTCGTTCTTATGATTCCCAATTTGCTGGGAGAGGCAGGAAAACAAATGTGACCTGTGTTTCTCTGGGACATAGTCGCAGCAGCTCTTTCTGTCAAATTTGTAAAAGGAACTGACAGAAAGGAGCCTGTTATTCCAGTTCTGCCAGCCACCTGGTGACATAAGCAATTGATCCCCAATGCAAATAAAGATGTTATGAAAGGAGTAAGAGTCAGTTGTCCTTAAAAGAAGTCTGCAAGAAGAAAGCAGTATTTTTCCTTTCCTTAGTAACAACTTTGGAAACAGAAATAAACTTGTCAGCTGAATCATCTGGAGGTGCTGAGTCTGCAGGTTCCTCAAAACAGTGCTGAATGATGAGAAGAGGGATACGACCAAGTTGGCCCCTTCGTCCTCCACTTTTCTGAGCATCGTCACTTGCATTATCAGCAGAGATACAGAAAACAGAGGGAATTCCAGAAGCTCAGAAACGTTACATTTTTCCTATCAAGTCCTGAATTTTCCAACATGAGTCTTTTCAAGTGGGATGAAGAAAAAATGTCTATTTTTTTCTGAAGACACAAAGAAAGAAAGAAGCCACCCACAAAGCACAACACCACACACTGTCCAAGACGTGGCTTCAAAGTGAGCCCTTCATGTAAACCTAATGCCTAGTTTTGCGGAAATGCTGCTGAGCAAAACACTAAGTCACAAATAACTCAGTTACAGCATTTTCAGACCTGCGGTTCTCAGGATTCATACTGCTTTGGGGCATTTGCATTTTCCCCCTCCCTCACTTCCTACTTCACTACAGCAAATCTTTCACAGGGAAGTGTTTAAATGCAAGTAAAAATCTGCTTTCAGCACTGACTATAATGTTCAAGTACGCAGGATTGAATAGGGAGGGGAGGAGAACCGATCTTGATTTTTTTCTGGCTTTGTCCTGAATCACAAAGGCCAGATGGGTAATTTCAAGCAGCATGATTTTTATGTCTGAATGGGAAACACACACAACAAATGAGAGCAAAAGCCAAGCCTCCTGACTAGCAGGTCCCTCCTATGGCAGTCCTCAGAATGATCAACATGAAAAGCATCCGTGCCCCTGCAGACCCCTCAGAGATGGAAAGCTTCAGAGCACTGCAATGCCTCTTTAAAAGACACTTCATAGCTGCATGCACCAAATTTATAAACCTGACTATTCCTTCACAGATGACAAAGGATGAATGAACAGTGAAAGGCAAAGCTCCTATTCATTCTGTTAATATAAACACTGCCAATTCTTTTCTTCTTGTGCAGAGACTCTTGTGTGCATGTACTTGGTGTGCAAATAAGACACTGTAATTCTGACTTGGTCTTTACCTCTTGCCAAATGACTATAATAAAGAATAAATGTTCCTATGAGTATATCTTGCTCCACTCTCCAGTATTTCTTCGTATCTCTTTGCTATGACTGACTTAAACAATTATTTCTACACTTATATAATCCCAATGCTAACTGACTCACCTGTACTGATTAAGCCATTATAAAGGGATTATCTCCACTTAATCCTTGTTGTCCCACAGATACAAATTAGAGCAGCGTTTGAAATGCATGCAAGCCAACTCAACCTTTGCATTTAACTTGCAGTTTCTCTGCTTGTTGAGGTGTCTGTGGCTTCTGTTGCCTTAACAAATATCTTCCTGTTGCTTCCCTTTCCAAATCTCAAACACCACATATAATTCATCTGTTCTTGTACTATGCTCCTCCTTATTCCCTTCTCCATCTATGCCTGCTCTTTTAGCAGCTACCCAGACTCCACCACCCTTTTGCTGTGCAAATAACTCTGAGCATGTCACTCACGGAACCTCCCCTGGGTTTGTATCTGCCCCTTAAGCCACAAAAAACCATCCCTGCCCCACGAGCTGCTGCTCTGCTGGACATCCACTCCAACCATGGCACGGAGAGGGAACAATCAGTCCACAATTGCCAGGCCTCTTTCGGCTGTTAATATTCCTTGCAAACTTGCGTATTTAGGAAATAGAGACAAGTCTGTAGCTGTATGACCATATCCCCTCTTCTGTAGCTCTACCTCTTCCACGTGTTATATGTCATGTACTAGATCACAAACTCTTCACTTGGAGCAATGTCTTTGTTCCCAGTTTTGTAGTTTGATACGATGAGCCTCCAACGTTGATTTCAGTCTCAGTGACATGATAATAAAGAACCAGTAACAAATAAACCATAATACATTTCCACATGCTTACTGAGGATATAGGCTGCACAACAGCATCCCTTGTGATTGCTTGAAACCATCGGGTCTAATACTCCAAGGGTTCTCTTAGCCTGGAAGGAAACAACCTCTCCATGGCATCACCCTGCATTCCACCCCCCGACTCTGCTGGGTGGTGAGTGAAAATGAAAGGGTTAATTTCTCTCTGTCTCTGGTTAACCTTTCCAGGCTACTCAGCTTCCTTTCAGGCTCCAGCCCATCGGAGGCATGCGAGGTGAAGGATAGAATTACACACTGGGCATGTTTCCTGTACTTAGTGGGTGGATAGAGCACAACTTCCGCACTAATAATGTCAAGGTAATTAGGACATCCTGCAAAACCTGTACCAGGGAAGAAATAACCATTGTTTATTGTCATTTCTATAGCTGAGGTGGTGGGCTTCCCTCATACCTCTTCTTGCCTTTCGCTTTGAGCCCATCTGTACTTCAGCAGACATACAGCTGGGTCAAATACAAGAACCCCAGGATTTGCCATATGGAGTTGGACTAAAATCTGCTTTATTTTCCAGCCCCACCACTCCTGCCAGCCCTGTCTGAGAGCCTGAAGCAGCCACTGAAACAGACACCTGTGTCCCTCATGTGAGCCTCTGACCCACTGTGCTGCAGGACATCTCTAGCTCAGCAGTGAATCAGTTTATGTAGTGTGATCCATTCCCAGCAAGATGGATCAAAAGCACATCCCATACAACCCTTCTCCCACAAAGCAGACTCTATTCTGTTGGTCTAGATAAGGCAGGGCTACAGAAAGGCATCTACCCTCTTGAGAAGAGCCCAGTGTGCAACAGGTTCTTACTGGAGTCACTTCTCCTCCTGGCTTCTGCTGGTAAGAAGTGCTTCCTGCTCTGCTCTTGAAAGAAAAGGCACCAGCACTGACCTTCAAGTGCTGTGAAACCCAGCAGCTCCCTCCAAGGCCACAGGGGCCACAGAGTGGGGTAAGATTTAAGCAATTCTTCCCAATGTTTCCTACTGGCTCCTTTTAAAAGCTCCTTTCTTTGATGTAGACTTTGGTGGATGCCATTTAGAGGAGCGGAACTCTTGCTCTGCCCTTTGGGAAGCCAGATTTTGAAGAGAAGAAACAAACTTGGGGTCAGTGAATGTAACTGGAGAACAAAAAAAGCAGCAAGCTTTGGCTAACTGAAACTTCAGATCTCTGTTTCACAACATTTTAAGCAGCTGACATTACAGGTTTGCTATGAACTGCCTCTCCTCTCACTAAAAATAGGCCAAGAAATATATGGTTGCATTGCATGATACTGGGAACCAGTTGTATGTGCATGCAACCCAGGCCCTCAGCCCAAGGCTCTGCATCTGCCAAGGGAGATGGATGGGAAATGAGACAACTGTGAGGCAATTGTGCAAGCCTTTGCTTCTTAAAAGAAAACCAGAGGTCCTGTGCTTGTCTCTTCTGGCTGCAGTCATCACAGCACAGATGCCAGCACAACCCGTCCTGTATCACAGGAAGCACCTACATGGTCAGATACAGACACTCATATGGTAGCTCAGCCTTGCCAGAGAGCTGGGGGCTGCTGGGTTCCTGAAGCCATTTAGATGCATTAGCAAGGACCATCTCACTATCACTTAAGCCTTGGCAAGGGATCGTTGACTGTGCAGACATACCCTTGACCAGGGATGCTGGGTACTAATTTGTATGTACAGTGTCCAGTTGAACAGGCCATGATGGAATAGAGCTAAACAATCTATTACATTATTGCTCTTTCCTTTCATGAGGATTTCTGGCTGCTGGGTGCTGCTGTCTGTAAGCACTTCAAGGAAAGCACCATTGATTTCTCCTCAGGTGGAGGATTTCAGGATGCCGCGTGTCTCTTGTTTGCTCTGCCGAACATATTTCCGAGAGCCATGGTTGTGCACACATTGCAAGCACAGCCTGCATCAATATCCTGGGGTGAATTGTGATTCTAATTAACAACAGGGTCCTTCTAAAGGTGTCTCTATTAAGCTTCTGCATAAGGGCAGTCTGCTAGGAAATTTCCCTTCCCTCTCACGTGGCACAAGCTGCTGCCATCTGCGAAAGATACTGACAATAATGCTGAGCCTAAATTGTTAAGTGCACTGCTGCTGGGCTGCTGGGGAGAGCCACATGTTGTGCTGAAGGGGTTTGTGTGTAATGACATTCTGCACTTGCTTTTCAGAACTGCCAGGTTTTCAAATTGCACTTGTGTTTGTCATCAAATTCAGCCTGGAAAGAAAGCTGTGCGTTTCAGATGTGCTGGTGAGGCAGGGGAAACGGCTCTCGGGTCCTGAAATAATTAAAGATGACTCTGAAAGAGTCTGGAAAAATGAGAGTGTGGAAATAAGTAAAACATAAGTCAACACAAGATTGCTGGCAATCAGAAGATAATGGTTGTCTGTAACAGTGCTTGTCACCCTACAAAATAACATTAGTGTCTTAAGGCTGCTCTCCACTCAGAATTTAGTAGCATAATTGTATTGGTAAGAACACCAGTATAGCTCTGTTTGGACACACTTATTTCAAAATAAGAACATTCATATGGAGTGGAAATACTGGTGTAACATAATTATTCTGGTAAACTTCCCTTCCCTAAGGAAAAGAACCCAACTTGTCTGGTTCACTGTACACACTCATTTTAGAAGCAGTCTCTGACCTGCAGACAAAAGAAAGAACACAAAATACAGGTCCCACAGCCTGTGTGCTTCTCTATCTGCCTGTCTAGAAACAAAAAGCTGAGACTTACAGAAAAATCCACCTTTCCACAGAAGTCTGGAAGGAGGAGGTTGGTGGCCGAAGTGACTAAGTAACAGCAATGCATTTGGTCTAGCTCACTGTTTCCTCTTCGCTGCTAAAATGTGGGAACGAAGCTGTGGGATAACTGGGGGTGGGAGAGCTGCAGTGGTCGGTCTGGGCAGTGCCTTTCCCTCAGAGATTGAGAATTCCATATACAAAGCAGCCTGTGCCTCTCGGTCTTCTGGAGGAGTGCGGGCCAGCAGAGGTTAACAACTGACCCTAAGGGAGTGGGTTGAACTGGGGCAGAGCCAACAGACGGGTCCAGAAGGGTCACCTAGTGATGGAGTTCAGCTCTACCCAAACTCTGGAGAATGTCCCTGCTTGCCAATCTTGCTAGGTCACTGAAAAGGTGGGGGTGTCATGTGGCTGCTCAGCTGCAGGGTTTTCCACTCAGTTTTCCTATGAAAAGGAAGATCCCAGCCACTGGACTTGAGCACTGTAATCCCGAAGGTCATCTGTGAGCAGTCCATGACCATTCCCTGCCTCAGTGCTTTGCTCAACTCAGCCTGCAGTGACACAAGTTTCATGGGTTTCAACCACTTCCTTTGCAATACTGCCTCATAGATATCCCCATGAGGAATCCCGTTTCCTTTTGCTCAGCTTTTCATGCTATTTCTAGTCATGCCCAATTAACTATTCGCTTGTCTGACTTACGCAGCCTTTGAAGACACACAGCTCCTAAGAGAGGCAGGTGCCAAAAAGCGCTCTTAGAAGGAGTCCAGCATAAGGACATGAACACTTAATTGTTGCAGGCTTTCAAGTCCCAAGCATGTTGCACCAAATCCTCTAGTAACTATTAATAGCAATGACAGAAATGCTGCCCTAGAGATTCTGCTACCTGTTTGTAGCAGAGGCCTTTTGAAATAAAGCAGAACTGTCATGACCTGGATACAGACCAGAATCAGTTCTGCTCATCGACTGCCTTCGGTTCCTTCCTTGGTCAACTGTGTAACAGAGAAGCAGCTGCCCAAGACTCAAAGTTCTTCAAATGTTGATTTAATCTGTTCTCAGACCACAGGAACTTTGAGATCTCAGATAGGTAAAGAGCATCCAGAAGGGATGACTGGTGACAAGCAAAGAAACCGACATGCCTTGCAAGCACCTCTTTTTTTAGAGGCCCTCTCACATTTCATGTGGTTTTATAGGATCCCAAATGGAGTACGTTGCCTTACATGATGCTGTCTGATGGAGGAGACCATCTGGAGCACTCAGAAACTACACGGGGCCTCACTGAATGTCTGAGACCAGCATAGATACCCTGTGCTGTAGCTCAACTGCCAGATGGCATAGGGACTTTCATCAGACAATCAAAGATCACACAAAACATGTATGCATTTTAAAATAATCATTTAACACCCTCGGAACAGAGGTTAAAAGTCTCTCTGCACAGTTAGTACAGCTTTCTACAGCTCCACTTGGTGAGAAGACTTTAACAGTGCTCTTCTCATAAAAGCAACCACAGAAGAAGTATTTCCCATCTCAGCTACCAGTCTGCGAACACCGTAGAGCTCAGGCTTCACTTAGGAGACACAGGAGCGAGGTAACTCTACTAATTCCCCTAAATCATACCTCCTGGTTCTTCAAACAAAACAGCGGTCTTACTAAAGGCATATTGCTCGTTGTCATTGAGATTTCTCAGGCTAAGAGAAGCAGAGCTTTCCCTGCCAGGTGACCCTGTAAGGGACATCCTGTACCAATGTGCTAACAGACCCCTACCCCAGCTCAATAGACACCTTGAGTGATCACGAACCCCACAAGCACCTTTAACCTGAGTCTAAATGCTTGGATACAGTATTTGGAGGATACAGCAAACAGCAGAGATTCCCTCTCCAGCTCTGCATGAAAGGCTCATGAAGTCATGTTTGCACTGAAAAACAGTGTCAGCTGGTTTTTTCCCTTAGTTCACCATAAAACCATCCTTTGACTTGATCCTAACCCAGTCCCTTTCCTGGGAGGACACAAGTATGTTCCAGCGCCATCTAGCCAACTTGGCTTAGAAACACACAGCAGCACCTGAAGCACAAAATCCGGTGCAGAAGTTGTCCCTAAAAGCACAAACCTCTCACCACGAACCCCACACTGAAGGTTGCACTCCCAGCTCTGGTCCCGACAAACACCTTGGCTTGGTAAGATTGCTAAAAGAGTCTTGAACTAAGCTGGCCCGTAAGTTCAGCACTACCTGGAAATTGAGTATCATATGTCTTTCCTACAAGAAGAAGAAAGATAACAAGGGAGCTATTGTGGCTTCAACTAACTTCTGTTTTAGGTTTTGTAGTTCCTTTGAATGAGAAGCAAGAAGTGAAACTTTAGGGTGAGGGTGCAATGTAAATCCCCCAGATACGCGTAGTTAGATGAAAACTAGAGTCTCTGCTCAGCTCCATCATGTGGCCTGACCTACCTCAAAGCTGGACTTTAAGGAAAGGGAAGACTTTAGAAACAATTCCAAGCGGGAAACCCAGCCAGCACTCAGAGGTAGGATGACTATCACATGCATGGAAGGAGAACCAGTGATAGTACAGACTAGCAGCTTTCATTAAAGGCATTGCTTTGGTGATCAGTTTAAGGCAACCTGAGTCTGCTTCCTCCCTGCCATACACTGCCATCAACTCTCTCGTGTGGGTACCGGTCACCACAGGCTTAGATGCAGTGTCAGACTGGCATGCTGGTCCAGCTGTAAATCAAAATCCTGACAATGAAATGTCTTCAGACGGGTAGAAACTGATCCTTCTCCCCATCCCAGGTGCCAGCACTGAGAAGGGAAGTGGCAGAAAGATGTAGCCAGATGTTCAGGGGAGAACAGGGCTGTTTCTTTTGGCTACTGTGCAAACCCAAAGCATAAGTCTTAGCACTCTAGAGAGGTTTAATTCATAACAGCTAGCTAGAGTACATGCTCAGTGTCCCCACTGAGTACACTTACCTCAGTGGTGACTTTTCATATGAAACATTAGAAGATGACATAGAGGAAACCAGAAACTGAACTGCAGTAGCAACCTAAACTGCAGTAGCAACCAGTAAGGTGACATGTCTTAATGCTGACCTTTTTTACTGAAAGTTCATTCTGCATCCATCACATGGAATAATAAAAACAGATATTTGCTTTATCAGTTGCAAACCAACCCACTTTGCGTGTACTGGGGATCCCCAGCATTGATATGACACAAACAAACCCCCAAACAAACAAGGTAGAACAGTTTACTTCTAAAAGATTAGCTGAGCTGATACTATTTGGGGATTAATTACATATATACACAAACACATATAGATATATATATGTACACACAAAAAATAAGCAAATCACTACACTGCACAATCCTTCTGGCCTCATATGGGTAAAGGCCATTACATTTTAGTGGAAGTTTCATGACAGGAGACCTTTCCTTTGTGGCAAATGCTATAGCAGATGTCAGCACAGGCAGTTCTGTGAAGCTGGGCTGATGCAAGGCAATGAACATCCCAGTAATGAGTTCCTGAGATTATGGATTTGTGAATGCCTAATTTTCCACAGTGTTGGAGTGGGACCCTTATTCCACTCACCTGAGGGACATCCAATGATCTCATGAGCATTCTATACCTCTGCAAAGAAATACTACCCTCAAGATGATCCACCTTGGTTCACTGGTCACCTGAAACTGGCCACAAAAGACTGTAGCCAAAAGCTGCATTTCAGAATGAGACATGCATTTGCTTCTCAGATGAGTAGTTCATCCTCTTTAGAGGAGAAACACAACAGCTACTTACTTCTGCCTTTCGAAACCATAAAGAAATACAGTAAGCACTCAGTTCAGAGGCTTGAGCCTGATGCCCTGTACCTATGGGGTTCCCTGTCCAGCAGCATAAGAACCAGTTGGATATGGGGTGTCCTATAGCAAGTATCTCAACCCAGCAGAGACTTCAGACATTTCCCCCCAAGCTTCGAGCACAGATGCCAGTCAGTGCAAAGGGCAGAGGTGGTTTCTGGCAGTGTGGAAATGCAGCTCCCAACTGCCAAGTCATGGGAGAGTGACTTGAAATGGCCAGCCTGTCCCTAGGGCCACAATTTCCTCACTGCAGCATGTGGACACCACTGCTCTTGCCAAGCCTCTCTCCAAAGAGACAAGGTAACAGTTCAACTTTCTCTTTTGTTGGCCGACTCACCCCATCCAGGAAACTCACTGGACAGGCAGAAAGCAATGGCGTGGCATTCCTCGCTTGGTTATAACCCAGCACACATTTCAGAATGCAGCCTTGTGATTTGTAAAGGTTTTTTTCTCTTAATTTGAGAGGATTTTAGTGCAGTTTGGAATCTGTGTGACAGGACCCCGTATTTCCAGTTTTTCAGACCTAAATGCTGACAACAAGCCTTGCCCCCTCCCCGGTGTGACATGAACTTTGATACAGCTACTTCAATAGGCACAAACAAGATGATAGCTGAATTGCAGATCTTCCTGTGTCATCCCTGTGCCTGCATTAACCATGGTAGGGTTGGACTCTTCATCTCAGGGTTTTCTAAGGGAAAACAAGGGTGCGTTTCTGAGGGATGTGCTTTAAAAACAAACCAACCAACCAAACCAAAAACCCCTGAAGATACTGAGCTCAGTGCAAGGATAAGCACGATGAAATTATCTCTAAGGAGTGTGTTTAAAGTCTGAAAAGTAATGGATTGTTTCTGTGTTATAAATCAAGATAATGGGGACACAAATGGAGGTTCTTCTGCGAGTGATCCAAGTTTGTGCCACTGGAGGTCAAGAAGTGCTGTACCCCTGATTTTTCCATGAATAATGGGTCAATCTGGTCGGCAGCACCAAGAGAGCCAGGAAATCTCTCCTGGTCACCCATTTAGTTACCAGCCTCTCCAGATCATCACTTGAGGTACCAACATGGCAAATGAAGGAGCGATTTGGTGTCACACAACAAATCAGGTAGAAGTTTATTTAGGAGGCACTTATTTACAAGCAGGCTACCACAGACTAAGTCTGTTAGGGCCAGTTGTTTCAAGGTTGCTAAGAAGATCACTGAGCTAAGAAGGGCTGATATTTGGGTAGATTCTCTCTATTTAGCAAAGAGAGATACAGAAAAGCTGGCCTGGCAGCAGCCTTTTCTGCATAACATCATCACAGTGACAGGAAATGCATGCTGTTTTCCGGCATTGAATTTCTAATTCTGGCATCATGCTTCCCTCAAACAATTTTTGTCGTGTACGGAGCTGCACTAAAGCATTATTATCTTTTGAAAGCCTGGTTTGCAGCTTTTTGTGCTATAGTCGAACATGAGCAGGTTTTTGGGGTTTGTAAAGAGCAGCATATTATTGCTCCGTCACTGGGAAAAATTGAGTGACTTCTTTTGAGGCAGAGAGGGAGGAAACATAAGTGTAGCTGGTTATGGGCTTGATGGAGTTGCTCTGCTTTTGTCAGTAGCTGTACAGCTCTTATATAATATTTTTGGGCAATGGCCAGCTCAGCCTCACAGAACTGTTTTGATGAGTGTTTTCTGGAAAGTAGGAGAGGACTTGAATATATCTAATATCTACGGGTAATGGAACAAAACCCAAAGATGATGCAGTTAGAGCTGCAGCCCACATACATGGCTTCTAGACGCAGCCCTTGAGAAAGGGATTTTATCAGCAACTTTTCCCTAGCTACGTATGATAGAAGTACAACTGAATGCTGTCATGGCTAAAAAGAATCCTAAAAAGTAGCCAGGGCACCCCAATACAGGAAGATAATACTCTGCATTAACCAGTACCACTGGTGGAGTCCCACCTGTACCCAGCAGAGAGGCACAGTCTGCAGAGTAGGAAGGGAATAAGCGTTGTGTCATGTAAAAAGTTCATCTTTCTACATGACAGTGTAGTCACAAGGAGCTTTACAACTCTTCTGGTTAGACATCAAAACAGAAGTAACCCACACACCTCATCAGCATTGTTACACTAGTACCACATCCCTCTGCCTCCTACAACAGGACACCAGGCTGAGTCAGATGAGCACCTTGCAGGGAGGCCTGTGATTTGATGTGCTAAAGTATTTGGGAATTACTGGATAGCAGAAATCCTGAGCTCGCTGTATACCAGAGACAAAAATACCCCAGCATTACCTAATACCTATAGCATTGTTTATGGCATACATATTTATCTCAGGGTAAAAGGGAATTACTTCTACTGTGAAACATCTTTCCTGCTTCATAATTACCCCTGTTTCAGTAAATGCTGAAAAGCCACTGGAGATGTCCCTCTTGATGGTCTGTTAAACCTGCTCTGGTGTGGTAACTGACTGTCACTGTGTCTAAAGGTGGTTACTCCCTTTGCTTGTCCATTCAGGGAAACTTAGCACATGGTACTGCAATTTTGGGCTTGCTGAGCAGATGATTGGTTTGAATAGCTTGAAGTCTGGCTCAAATAGCTGCAGCATCAATATCAAATTATACTATTCCTACAATTTCAGGATACACCTAAAGCTACCTTCTTGGATGGTCCCTTTCAACTGCACCTTCAACTCAATCCAGCACACTTGCTGTCATTTCAGCTCCCATGTTTGAAGCTGTGCTGACATGTGCATAGGGTGCACTGTCACTGGGGACTCCTCAGTCCCCAATAGTACCAGCTGACATCAGGAAGGAGAAAAGAAGTGGTGAAAAGTCATTACTCCTGGTGGCACTAAACCTGGAGATTGCATCATGTGAACAAGAACAGCCTCATAAACCCTTTGTGCCTGCCTGGGGATTTGTGATTTCAGTTGTTCATTTATGAGCTGTGGCCAAATTTAGTTTCAGCCTGTGACATTCCTCTATCATATTTATTCCCATCTATATTCTTGGTTCATCTTAAATTAGCCTATGGCCCAATCTAGGCTGTAACAGACAAAGACTCAATTACAACTTGTGTTGCAATCAGGTCTGGAACAAATGATTTCCGTTTTGTGGTGCTGATGGGAACTGTGCCCATGAAAACTTGATCCCAGAGAAAGGCAGATGGTCCCATCAACTCCCTTGATGGGAGAAAGGAGCAGTGCTGCAGAGCCGCTTTTGCACTGTTGTGGTGGACTATGCTGAGAGCAAATTTCTTTCTCCATCCTCTAACCCAGCCTCACATACACACTTTTGGTGGGTGGCACATCTGGCTCTCAAACTTATTGTTTCTCTGACTGACAGTTGGCAGAGGTTGGTGGGTGATTTTCATGACAAAAAGCCTTTTGTTTGGTGCTCCTTTCCAGCTAGCAGTTGAGAAGCAAAGACACACAGCAATATTCAATGAACAAAGCACAGCTCTTTCCAGGGATATTTTCTTTTTGAGCCTTTTCTGTAATAAAAATAGCATTTCCACTGAAGTCCACACATTTCTGGAGAATTAATATATATATATATTATATATACGTACGTGTGTGTGTATATTTATATATATAATCGGTGTTACTCCTCCAGAATGAGCACAGATATTTTACATGGTAGCCTATCTGCTGGGAAGAGCATTCAGTTTGAACAGCCTCCCCAGAAGAATCTCAGAAATGAACTGAAGAGGTTGAACTCAACTCTCAGCCTCAGATTCTCCTAACCAGTTTAAGCAAATTCAGCTCAGGTCTGAATCTTATGGATGTGAACCAAACACACTTCCCATACTGCTCTAAAACAGGGAATGACTGCCTGCATTATGTGACAGATCATTTCAGTCTTGCACAGAAATTTGTTTGCCCAAAGTCACAAGAATATTCTGACAGAGGCAAGAATAAAAATCTTGATTTCTTGTCTCCCAATCTGCCCTTTGGGCAACTGAAACTAAGCAAGCACCCTGGGGAAGGAGATACGCAAGCACCATGCCAAATTGGGAATAGGAGGAGAAGAGAATTTGACATTGTGACAGGACAAATATTCTCTTCCTCATGGGAACTGTATCTCTAAGGCCCCTTCCAGCAGATGCTGGAGCTCAAAGAAAAGGCTGATCTTTGTTCTTTTACCTCGGAAGTGCTGGGAGCCCACAGACAAGCCGTAAAAGCAGAGCACCAACATTTCCCATCCCTTTGCTGACATCCCAGGAGAATTCACATCTGACACCAATTACTCCACTCGTTCCAGATGGTTTTCAAATAAGTATCAGCAAATATTTAAGGTGTGTTTTTCCTTTTCAGCAATCGCTTTTCTCTATGCCTTAAAGAAATGCCCATTAATAAATGGCTACGAGAGGAAATCAATAGAAGAGTCAGAGGAACGTGTGATTTGCTCCCACACCTCACTTCCCAAGTCACTTCAAGACTTTAACTGTAAAACAACTCTTCAGCCTATTAAAACACATTAAAGCAAAGCTTGATTCTAGGCTTCAGCTACCCAGCAGTGTCCCTTTGCATCTCCCAGCCCAACAACCCCAGCAGCTGGCACCTTTCTCCCCAGGTTCTCCCACCATCTCTGGCTGGTGGCACCGCAATGACTTCCCGTGCTGCCTTCCCTTCGTCACCCCATTGTGATGCAGGTTTGTGCTAAGAGGAGGCTCCTTCATGGGAAAGGCTGGATGAACAGAAGATGGGCTTCTCCCCTTTCCAACCGCTGGCTCTACACTTCTGTGACAACTCACCCATCAACTACAGTCCATGAACCCTACTTTGTAGTGGGTCCTTCGTGTGGCAGCAGGCTGACTTCACTGCCACAGCAGTCTGGAAAAACATATGTATTTTTATCTCTCTCTGAGAAAACCTCCATGAAATGACCAAGTAGCTGGCTGGTAAACCTTAATGATACCATGCTTGCTCACCCTTCGACAGAGGACTGACCAGCACTGACAGCACACTGGGTTTCTAAATCTGAATTTGGGAGGGGCTGAGGGTATGCAGTGGGAGGAAACAAGCATCTAAACATGAAAAAGGCATGTGAACTCTTAGATATCATGCTGTCAAGACTGTCCAGGGATTGCCTGGCTTACCACCGTTGCGACAGTGCCTAGAAACATTGGTTGTGAGCTGAGCTGCCCCATACTCCTTAACATGGTGCAGGCACAGGACAAAGACTGCCCTTGTGCAATGAGCTTAGCAAAGGGTACCCCAATCCACGGCACCACCAAAGCCACTCATCTCCAGTCACTGTCAGTACTCCGTAAGAATCCATCTGTAAAAGCCTGTTGGGATCTTTGGACAAGACCCAGAGCCCCTCCTACGCGGCATCTGTAAGGAAAAATAGGTTATATTGCATTGGCCTCAGAGGGTAAGTCCTCATAATAAAGCCTGGGCCTGCTTAACTTAGCACACATTAATACTGACAAGAGTTCAGGGTTCATCAGTCAAGCTAATTTGTTGAACATTACCCTGCTGTCGCTTATCTGGGATAATCTTTCCTGCTGGAGGAGGGCAGCGGCAGGCTAACACACTTGGTCCCCCTTCACATGAACTAGTTTCATCTTCTAGCCACTGCTCCGGCTCTATCATAGCATTAAAAATGGCCACAAAGAGGGAAAAACATGTATCAGTGTCCTTTTTCTATTTCATGATGCACTAAGGAGACAAAGAAGTCTTATTTCATTGCGAATACCTGTAGCTGTGCAGTTTCAGCAGCAGTACCAGAGGGCTGGTATCAGGGTAAGGCGAAACAGAGGGTTTAGGAGCAAATTCATTTTGAAAAGCCTCTGTGAAACTTGTTTCTTATAACCCTGGCTTTCTTTTATTTTACCAGTAGACACTTGGGAGGAAAAGTTGTGTGGGAGATAAGATGCCTCTTCCACCAGGAGCTGAAAGAACTTTTACTCATCAATTCGCTTGTGAAATTCTCCAGTAAAAACAACTGCCTGAAACCTTTCAGAAACACAGAACGTGCAATATTAGAAGGAATCCAAAAATAACCCTTCCCTCGACAAAATCTTTAACAAAGGCAGAGTAAATTGCAAGACCAGACGGCTTTATCAGGGAACCATCAATGGAATGGAGCAGGGAAGGGCTGAGGGAAGCGTGTTCACTGAAGCATATGGTTACCAATTTGCTGGACATATGTTGTATTCCCTCCAGGGCACAGGAGGACTTTTGGATTAAAGGGTGTAAATCATTGGTTATCACCATAGAATTAAGTTCTATTCTAAATGTACAGAGTCTAAATATAGACCTTTTTCTCCCCTGAGATCTCTTTCCTTTGCTGCAGCTGAAAAAAGCCACCAATCACACTGTGCATTGCTTTTAAGAAAGAAAATGAAAATAACTGTTCACACAGACTTTCGTCCCTTTATTATAATACTTTCTAGAGGGCAGGGAGGGACAGAAGTGGGTGGAGAGAAAATGGAAGGATAGAAAATGTCTTGGGACATTTTATCCCATAATTTCCAGAGGGAGCCATTGATCACAGATGTGCTTTTACACCACAGCAACACCTAATTACTTTTCAGGACCATTGCAATACATGTTTAGGAATCTCTGAATAATAGAACCATATGGTAACATTGTCAGAAGGAGAAAATAGGAACCCAGTAGGCTGGGGGGAGGGAGAAGGCATTAAAATGTGCTGGCTGTAAATAGAAAACAATTTGTCAAACAAAGAATGAGGAAAAAGCAGGAACGTGAATTGTTGAAGATAAAAGATTTTCTTCACATTCTCTGGAGAAGATTCCAAGAGCCTCGTTCTTTGTTTCCCAGCCTTTTTGCCACAGTCGTTCCCAGAACATCTGTCCTGTGACTGGTGCTGTCACAAAATCTTTGGAGGACTGAGGAGGAATTTGGGCAGTTGCTTTCCACAAGGGCAGGGGACCTGGACACAACATGCACAGGGAGTTCTGGATGTGCCATCGGTTGTGTGAGGTCTGATGCTTCTGTGAAAGCTTATCCTGGTGTACTGAAAGGTGCTGAAGCAGTTACAGAAATACAGGAGATTTTGCTATGGAAGGTTTTCACCTGGGACAGTGTCTGTCTGGACAGCCATTGTCCAGGCAACACTGGTGTCTCCAGCTTCACAGTAATAGGAATTCAGGGGCTATTTTGCTGAGGAAATTAAGCCAGGACCCCCTGCAGGGTTCAGCTCTTATAGGCACACTGAAGGAACTCCTTTTAGGCCCAAGAACTTCCACCTCTACCTGGAGCATCTAAGAGAGAAATGAATATGTCATGGATAATACGTATAGGAGGGGGTAGTCTGATTTGTCCATGACGGTGTCAACTGTGTTTTACACACACTATAGTTAACGTTCACCCAGAGCCCAAGACCTTCTGATGCTCTGCTATTGCTGCTCGGTTGTGAGATATTCCAGAATCCCAAACAAATATCTGAAGTCCTTAAAATCCTCCTGGACAAAATGCTCACTTAGAAGAGAGCTGTCTGAGGAAACCCATGCCCAATAACCGGTAGGACCATGATGGACCATTACCACAGCTAAGCTCCCTTCCCCTGACTTTAATCTACATCCTTACTGCAAAGTGGGCAGGTCAGAGCTCAGCTTCACAAGCGGCCTGGGCTCTAATCTGCCTCACCAGCATGTGCACTGGCAGAAGGGCTCTTTGTGGAAGTGGTGACAGGATTGGAGCTAAGCTAAGCTCCCAAGATACTGTGAGATGTTCTCCTGTGTTTGATGGGAGGCAGCACCAAACACAGGAGAGACACACACACAGGAGGAGGCTTTTGTCACCCCACATGGCTTGAGGTGAAATGACTCTACACGCTACTCATCAGTGTGGGTGCTGCAGTGCTGGCTGAAATCAAGGCATCAGAAGGGGACTTGGGGCTGTGCACGGCAGTGGAAGGAGCCTCTCCTGAACAGAATGATGCCACTGCAGCGATCACAATGTCCCCAGCATGAGGTAGGGGCAGCTGTAATTGTGCAAAGTGCTCTTTATTCATTACCCTTCACTGACGCTGTGTTCTTGATTGTGCCTCTCAGAAAAACTTCAGGGCCACTTCTTTCCTGTCCTCAGCAAGATGCAATTTCCTCTCCCCTCCTGGAGAGCATATTTAATCATTCTGCAAGGGACCAGCAAGTTTAATTGGCCCAATGAGCTAATTTTAGATCTTCATTCCTGACTTCAGATTCCCTTCAAATACACTTCATGAACAAGACATATAAATGCTAGCAATGTTAGGGTCACATTTTTCCAAGGGGCCCAGAAGTCCTCACTGCAGTTATGTTCTTTTGCATAGATATATACATATAACTAAAGTCACAAATGATAATTGTTAATTATCTGCCTAATGTGCAGAGAGCATCAGGTAGCCGGATCCCCAGAGGGCACTCACTGCAACCACGGCTGATTGCAGGAACAGAATTGGAAACCACTTCCCACACACAGGCCCATAACGTCACTGAAGGACTGGAAAAGGGTAGGACATAAAAACCTGTGTTCCTCCCCTCAAAACCCCCCAAACCTACAGAACAGAAAGGGAAGCCAAGAGAACCAACTACCTAGCCTTTGACAAAGCCAAAAGTGACTACTCAGTCTAGTTATAGATGACTTTAAGGTATGTTGCCACCATCCTTGCTGTAATAGGGAAGTTTCAAAGAAAGAGGAACAAACTCTTCATCATTATTTCCTTTATTTTCTTTATCTAGCTGTAAAGCAGCTACTCTGGGCACAGGTAATAATCTACACACACACCAGAAAACTCTCTATAGGCTGGTTGACTTTGCTAAGAGCCAGTTTACTGCTGCTAACTAAAGCAGTGTAATGTTTTGCATTGTACATTGTTAATCTTGGCCTACATGAATCCCTCTGGCTAAGGAAGACGGTGGCCACGTGTTAGCCAAGCCTAGACTTCTCCCCATCAAGGCTCAGACCTATCACTTGTCCAAACACTTTCCAATTTGACATTTATCTGCTTTTGCTTACCATTGCCAACTTGATCTCCCTGTCCCTTGTAGCTCTATTTATAATTTCCTAAATTTCTCTTTTTCACACCATGAACTTTGGGTTATTTTCTGCCCAGATTTACAAGTCTGCCCAAGCCAAACCTCAATGCTGATTTCTGCCCAGGTTTTTAATCCTCACAAATCAATCTCTATTGTCCATTGGTTGTCACAAAACTTGTCCCATCTTGCCATGATCAGCTTTGAAGTATTTTGTTAATCTTTTTTTGCTTAGGACAGAAAAGGAACATTTTAAATGTCCAGGTCAGCACCAGAAGGTGCCAATGCATTGCACAGGAAATATGTTGCCTATAGACATTCCTAGGTGATAGAGCAGAAGTTGCATGTGACAGACCAAACTCTGTTTTCTCAGTGATTCATGAAGGATTTGCGTCTACAGCAGACACCCAACATAACAATAATCACATGCCCAAATCCTTAACAAACCACAGCACACAGGAAGATTTCCCAGATGCATTTAACAGAAAACAGTTCAAATGATATCTTCTGCTGCTGCAGTGCTTCAACATCTGGCCTAGAGACACCGCTTCCAGACTAAAAGCAGAGTTTCAGTTTTCATGGCTCATTTCACCCTTAACTTATCACTTAGTTTTATACGAGGGGAATCACAGCGTGTGCCAAAGAGGGTATTTTCTGTAGGCATCCATGGGAACAAGAAAAAGACCCAGAGCATCCTATAAGGAAAATTAAATACATGACTAAAGACGTGTTGCTCCAGACAAAATGGGGCAATAAAAACCCAGCACTGTAGACTATAAGCAGAGAAATTCACTGGGTACTTTGTCTTATTTAGGTTTCCCTATCTGCTTGCAGAGATAGCTTTGTTCTCTGAACAACCAGTATGCACAAGATTGCTTTAAACCGAGCAGCTATAATACAGCCATTTTAGCCAAAATGTAAGGCTTTCTGGACAGACAGCAGTCAGTCAGGGGAAGCCTTCTTAGTGATGATATGAATTTGAATACACAAGTCACAAGTGGATCCAACCAATTCAGGCTGTGATCTGCTATTGATTGTCCTTGGCCTACACCTGCTACCAAAGTTTTCTGGGCAAGAATACCCTCTATGTACATATTCCCTTGGGATACCAGCCCAATCGTCCCTGAACCCACTCTTTTGTGCCCCAAGAAGATAATCTGAGGCTCGACTCTAAAGAATTGCCAGACAAAACTCTGTAGGTGGGGTGTAGTTTCAGTCTTTGCCGTAATGCTAGTGAGTAGTAGGTATGCGGTAAACAGATTCACATTTCCATCGTCTCAGCTCCACTTGGCATCATTTCAGTTTCCATCTTATTACACTGCTGACTAACCTGATAGGGACTAACATATCATAAAGCAAGGTAACATGACTGAAGAGCTTGAGAGGTAGTAAACCAAATACAGTGCAATGAAATTCATAGCACTCTGCTTTCTCTCCTTCCTCTTTTTTCCTCAAGAAGCATGCAAGTGGGGAGAAATGTGGTATTCAAAACCAGAAACAGGCTTAATAGCAAATAATGGGAATCTCTCAGTCCAGTACCTTGAAAATTGGCCTTTATTTTGAAAGCTTCCAGCAGTGCCAGTAAGCTGAAAGAGAAGGGAAGGGTCCTAACCAGGCACTGCCACATTCAGTGGAGAACCCCACACATTAAGTGTTCAAAACCCATGTAGATGAGGCCCTCAGCGATATGGTTTAGTGGCAAACTTGGAAGTCCTGGGGTAATTGTTGGACTTGATGATCTTAAAGATCTTTTCCAACCTATTTGATTCTATGACTCAATAAGCCAGACAACACTTACTAGTTACAGTCTTTACTTTGCTCCCTTTATGCTAAACCTGAACCTGCTTTCTCCCCAGAACAAGGTCAGAGCTGGGGCCCTTCCCTTACTTTCATTTCCTCCCTTGACTCCTATTCTGAATACTGCTGCTAAAGTATGATGGCTTAAAAAGGTTCTCTTTATTTGTACTCATAAAGTCATCCACATTTTGGGGTATCAGAAGGAAAATGATGCTGCTATCCACAACTTCCAACCATTTCCCCTGACTCAGGTTATCCGGTGCCATGAGTCCATTTCTTTCTCTGGTCCTTGGCTTTATACCCTGTGATGCAACCAAGAACACTGGTTATGATTTATTCCTGGTTTTTAAGTTACTCCAGTTTATCTAGTAGGCATTTTGCTGAGGAACTGCTAATTCCTTCAACCTTAGTGTCATAACGATACTGTCTTCCTGAAAGACAGAAACACAGCCAGGCAGAAAGGACAGAAAGAAAGAATACAAACAACTTGCTTAGCATTAACACCAAGATGTACTTCAAAACTACAGAAAAATTCACAAACTCTTGCACCAAAACCTAGCTCTGATTAACTAAAACAAAGCTATTCAGTAGCATTATTAATGACAAAAAGGGTTAAAATTACCATCAGGCTTATACTGGTTCCATAGTACTGCAGCTCCATTACACTGGTACCTTAGTAATGAAACTTTAGACGTCTGTGTAAAATGAATTAATTTTTCTACAGAAATATTCTTACAAAACTTCTATGAAATGAGAAATAATTAACATGAGTGTGGTACTGCTACTTTTTTGCTTTTACAGAAATGTGGTCCACCATGTCTGTTGAGACAGAGAAAATATCCTACTTTGCAACAAGCAAACCTGCTCATTTTTTTCCCTTTATGAAGTGATTTTCTAACTCAGGCTAACTCTGTAACTTTCTACTTCTTAGGTTTTACGTTGATTAAAGTCCTCACACATGCCTTTAACTCTTTGACTTTTTCTGGACTTGACATGTCTTTTCCGAGGTTACATTTCAACCTGCTTTCCACCACTGATAATTCAGGCTGCTTCCACAGTGTAAAAATACATCTTTATTTGGCACTAGCCATTCAGAACATCTTCTGATGTTCACATTGTTCATCCACATCTTTCAGTATTGACTCATCCCTGTGACGTCCACTATTATTTGTCCTGTCATTTTTAACTCATACCTTACAGCATTATGATGTGTTTTGCCTTCCACACCAACAGACAGATGCTGTTGGAAAGAGAAGTGATAGAAAATAAAGGGCTTTCCTACTGATCTCATGTCAGCTGGGTTACTCCCTGATGACACATTTTTCATCAGAATCCTCACCAGAACTAGGACACCTCTGTTGTCCCAAAATATCAGTCTTGCTTTAGATGGATGTCCTTAATCACCATTTGTTAATTTGCTACATTCCTGCTCAGTGCTCTTCTATGCATGTTTTTGTACTTCTGTAACTTTGCTGGTTAAAATTGAGCCATTTCTCTATGAAATGTCTATAAAACATAAGCTTTAAAAAGGTGCTTCTATGTCAGAAATAAGCCTTACTGACATAAGGGCCTCTAACCCCATCTAACTGTACTTGTGCTAGTCTCACTCCTTTTGATGTGTTCTTTCAAAGAGCACAACAAATGTCTATACCAAGGTGTCTGACTGAACTTACCTGTGCTTGTCATTGTTCTTGGTAGTTTCATGGGTTTTGGCAGAAATCACATCAATACCCATGCTTTTGTGGCTCTTCCCAGAAACCAGACTAACCTAATAGGTTCTGCCTTAAGGAACAGCAATGCACTAACACAAGGAGTTTCTTTACATGAGATAGATGGGTGGATAACAGGTGGCACTTAACAGACATGCAATGAATAGTGAGAAAGTAGGATGTGATAAAAAGGCATTATTTAGGGACACAGAAAAAAAGACAAATCAAATCACTGACAGCAGCAATGTGAGGACAGATAGCCTGCCCAGGATATAACAACAGGAAACCAACATTTTATGTTGTCACCCACTGTTGTTCTGCAATCACCTTATGGCCTTATCTCTGCCATCAGCAGTGAACTGCCCAGCTGTGAGCACTCGCTAGCTCAGCACTCTGCTTTACTGCGACAAGCGCTTCATGCTCTGATCATAAGTCAGCAAGGACGTATGTTGCTCCCACCAACACTTCTGATGGAGAGGTCTTTCACAGTTCTCCTGGATATCACACCTGTGAAAGATATCCTGGATATCATACCCCTAGATATAATATTGGAAGAATTCCTGATAAAAATCAGGTAAAAAATCAACGTGACCTAGAGCAAGCCTGAAAGCATCATACCCCACTTCTTACTGGCCTACAACACTGGGACGGTAAATTATTGCACGATAACATCATGTTTGGTTCAGCGCTGGCAGCCGCCCAGAGCTAGGGACAGCAGTGGGGAGGAAGACTGGCAACATCAATCCACCCTCACACAGGCTGCAGACCCCTGTGAGAACAGGGCTGTGACAGGGGCAGTTTCTGACCCCCCCCATCTCACACATCTCATGGTGGGTGAGCAGCATCACACAGCCCGCTCCCTCCTCAGCTTGAGCTGAACCAAGGTTTCAGCCATGCGTTTGTGTTCTGCTCCAGGTCTGGGGAGCTGCTTCCTATTCTGGAAATCCGAGGGCACAGGAGCCAGCAGCCTTTGGAAGCTGGTCAGCAATACAGATTCATACACAGAGGCAACTGCACTGATCCACAATGGACCATGTTTGGGAAAGCGAACGCTGCAGGGAATCAGCTTTGCTCAGCAGCAGGTGATGTAACATCTCTGGAAGGCAAGATGGGCAGAGAGCTCCGATGAATCCTCTCTGTGTCACAAGAACAAGAACTAGGGATGGAGGATATTCATGCAAACGTGGGAAATAGCAGAACAGAGGGAGGAAGGAACAAGCAGACGGGGAGGAGGAGGTGCCGAAAGTCGGCAGGGAACAGCTCTTTCTGGGAGAGAGTAGAAAGGGTTCGCGTTGAGGAAAGCTGTCGCCAGTTATTTTTGTACAGATTTTAAAGTTCACCGAACCCAGCTCTGGAAGTCGCATGTTGTGTTTTTGGCTGGCAATATCAACATACCATATGGAAAAGCCTCAGTCTGAGCTTTACAATATTGTTTGGATTTGATATTGACGTATTTTCATTACTGAACCTGCCTTGAATTGTATGTTCTTTTCTTTTGAGGGATGAAACAAACCCATAAAACAAGCAAAAACTAAAACCAAGAAATACACAGGGAAATTCCTTTATTTTGACTTAGACCTGAAATCATTGACTTTAACATCCTGTCTTTAACAGCATCTACCAGACAGATTCCAGACAAGAGGAAGAGGCAAGAAGTACTATACTACTGTAGATATCATGGATGCTGTTTCTCCATCTGTTTGTCCCATTATAATTGGACTGCTTCCCTGGTTTAGGGATTTGCTGAACTAGTGGGGTAAAGGCGGGAACAGTCTAAAGATACTCCTTACACTTACTGGTATAATAAGAAATGAATGACAAAAGCTCCCCCCTTCCATGGTCTAAAAAGATCCCTAGCAGAAAATAAGCTGGAACAATCCCCCCTTCCATGCTCTGAAAAGATCCCTAGCAGAAAATAAGCTGGAACAAAAACTTGTAATGGAGGAAAACATAGAGGCTGGAGGGACTGAAACATACAGGGAAGAGAAGAACTGGAGGTCCCAGAGACACAGGAAAGTTCTTCCCCTGTAGTGTTTTGTTCTTCTGCTGAAATTGTGCCACATGTGCTCTGAAAAGCCCAGAGCTTTTGTCACTCTGGGCCACTGATCACAGCTGCTGAAGCCAAGACTGCCGGTTAATTAGGTGCTGTGCAGCTGACCTGGTCACAGCACTTGGCCTTGAAGCCTGAAGACCTGATCTAAGGTGAGGAGAGCAACATGGCCTTTCAGGTCAGCCCAGCTAATGCCTGAGTGGAGCTGCTGAGAAAGAGCAGGAAAAGTCAGAGGGTGAGTGCAAGTCTCCAGCCAGGAGAACCACTGTTGAGAGAGAAGGGCAGCTTCCTTTGCAGACCCGGAGTGCTGTAAGGATATCAGTTAGTTACATGGTCTGTTGCTTACTGGGAATATGAGAATTTGCAGAATGGTTTGGGTCAGAAGAGACCTTAAAGCTCATCCAGCTCCAACCCCTGCCACGGGCAGGGACACCTTCCACTAGAGCAGGTTGCTCCAAGCCCCTGTGTCCAACCTGCCCTTGAACACTGCCAGGGATGGGGCAGTCACAGCTCCTCTGGGCACCCTGTGCCAGCGCCTCAGCACCCTCACAGGGAAGAGCTTCTGCCTAAGATCTAACCCGAATCTCCCTTCTGCCAGTTTAAAGCTGCTGTTCCAAGAAGCATCCTCTGAGCTGAACAGAGGAGCTGCAAGAATAAAGGGGCAGTTCCAGGAATGACATCTTCACAAGGCCAAAACTGATATTTTTTAAAATAAAGTATTAAGATTGCAAACTTCTTAGAATACCAGTACTGTTGATTACATTCTTCTTGTGCTTAACACCCCGTGTCCTCATCCTGGAGACGGTTTCTCATTGCTACTGTAATATGAAATCCAGCGTTCAACAGCACCCAGCAGAACCCCTGGAGTAGATTTGAACCCAAGAGCTGTGCAGGTTGCATTTTGTACACCTCTTCAGCCAGCCACTGTCCCTAGCTGATACCTCTTGCTACAACCCACATTTTAATAAACTATACTTCCCTTTGCTAATTACCATCAGCAGCATGAAATCAAGCAGTAGTAAAAAGCCCTCCTACGCATCTCTTCCTCCTGCTTGCAGCCCATGCTGCACCAAGACGCGTATTTGCATTTTCAGAGACTGTTTGCCTGAAATGTAATTGAAGGCATAGAGATCATCTGTTTACAGCCACAAATTACTGTAATTTCAGTGAGGCTTTCGTGACAATTTCACTCCTAATGTGACTATTTTTATATGCAGTTAAAACACAAGAAAGATGATGGTGAGATGATCAGAAAGCCTGCAAAGATATTAGATGAAGAAGAAACACTCTAGTATTTTTATTTGCTAAATATAAGATACAGATATAAGAAGAGCTTTAGTGAAGAGAGTCTCTTTTCCCCCTGCTTCCTGGAACTCCAGATGGGGAAGCTACAGCAATGTGATTGCAGTGGTGTACTGTGTGACACTAGTGACACACCTCTATAGCTGATACTGGTTCTGCTGTGCAAGGGAGAACCCTGCTAGACATGATCCTGTTCCAAACCCCCTCTTGAGCACCTCTTTAGCAGAGACCCCTTCCCTTGGCATCTGTCTGTCCTTCAGCATACCACAGGCTATATCCACCTTCCAGGTAGCCAAGCAATACAAAGTCAAATTGCTGCTTGATTCACCTCACAAGAGTCTCTACTACTGGTTATGGCCTCTGGTCTGCATTTATTAGAACCTGGTGTCAGCTGTGAAGTTAGAAACATGAGAGCCTTTTTCAGTGGTCTCCTGTCATGCCACCTTGCAGAAAGTATTGTCAAGTAAAGGTGAACGAAGCACAGACAGCAAAGGAAGTTATTCCATATTGGTTGGGATCAAAGGCTCCCTGGAGAAACACCCCACTCATTTCACTGGCAGAGAAACTTAAGACCAGTGACCAACACAGAACCAGGTCTCTGATCTCCCTGGTAGGAAAAGCTCCACTGGATTCATTTTCAGGCTTTTCCTGTACAAGTGGGGGAAAATAAGGCACAGAGTCATTTATAATTTGCACTGAAGGTCACAAAACCTGAAACTCCACCTTAAGGGAAAAAACCCCAAAGAAAGAAAAAAAGACCAAAACCCAACACAAAAGCCCAAACCTCACTGCTCTTGATAGTATCACTGCTATCACTTAAACTTTGGCTGACATGACTGATATCCCACCAGCCTGCCTACTTGCTGCTCACTTCTTAACACTCTGCTGGTGCTTGTGAATAATTTCTCCACCTCTGCTTGTGCTGGAGCAGTGGGGATTATAACGAGAAAAAACCTGCTGCTGAGAACTCCACACTGTCACTGCACCCTCATTCCTACTTGTAAGAGTGTTTGTGCAACACTAAGCCAGCTCTGTTACCTCATAGTCTTTAAAGGTATTTATTACCACAAGCAGAGTTGAGGTAGGAAGCAGTCATGTCATCCCCACCACAGAGCAGGCTGAACTGCTCTGAGTTACCTGAGGGATCGGGCAATTTGCCCAAAGACACCTGAGGTCTGCCAAGTCAAGGCATGGTGCTGTGCCACCTTCTGACTGGTCCAGCTAAACCCTTCCTCTGTTTTCTCCCATGCTTTCAGACTATTCACCAGTTTATCCCAGTTTTAAAAGACATTAAATCAAACAATTATCTGCACAAAGAACAGTTTTTCTATCAGAAATCACAGCTGAGCATGTTAAACATTGAAAATATTGGAAGTCATTCCGGAACCCAAATTCTCCTTGAATTTCACTAAATGCTTGGTTAAAGTTCTTAAAAGTGGGCCATAGTCCAAGTTGCATTAATAGATTACTGCTGGTAGCAAAATTCTTTCTTTTCATCATGAGGAAGATTCTAAAGCACTGTTGAAATTAGGTAGATTAATAAGACACAGCAAGTATTACTCAACTACTCTGACTCCACTGAAGTAGCCCAGTCATTTTTACAAAGCTGTTAATCAAGCAGAGGCAGATGGAAAATATGGTTGACATTGAACACATGCATAATTATTAACTTAAGATATTAAAGGAATATGAAGATATAAAATGATTTTTTTAACATATAAATTGGCATTTCTGCAGGGATACAGCTATAATGAACCACAAAAAGATGCAGTATAAAAGAAACTGCAGTCTGACAGGACAGAAAAGCAGCATCTTCTTGGTAGAAGATAGATCTGGGGGAAAGACACTGAATTCCAACACTGGTATCAAAAGTATGTGACTTCATGCCTTTCCTCCTCAAGGAACAACAGCTTCTATGCAGATGAGACACAAACAGAACATTTCTACCAAAAGGCTGGAGTTGTCCCATTTGTAAGGCAGTTGAATTGACTCAGTGCAAGTTCAGGCCATGAAAAGATTAAAGCAGCCTTGCAAAACTGACTTCATCATTCACAGACTGGTAGATTCCTGTTATATTTTTGAACTTCTTTTCCCCATCTCTGACCCTCTGGTGAGAAATGGAATGCTGATCTTCAGGAGAGATGGCCAGGTCAACCCCCCTGCGCTTTGCTGACCCCACTCAGCACATGGGAGGAAGGATGGTTCTGTGGTTAAGTCAACTGAGAGTCAGATTCTGTTCCCAGCTTCCTGTGTGATTGTGGGTGCCTAAAAGCTATAAATCATGGTTCTGATAAAAGAGAGGCTGCAGAGGAGTTTCATTCATCAGCGTGTGCGAGCATGCTTGGATACCAGAGCATGAGCATATGACAAAGTCTCTGCGTGCAAACTGTCTCCATGTTTTGGAGGTATAACTATGACTGCATTTGAGTTCCAGCCATAAGATTTACGCCAGATCTCAGACACTCCTCATACTCAGGTACACTGAGGTATGCTGGTGCAAAGATAGGGTCAATGTGCACAATGGGACACAACATGGCTTGTACTATTCTGCCACAATTAGTCCCAAAAGTCAAGTGAAAAGAGTGTCAAATGGAGATAGCAGCCTGTCAGACAAGGCGTCACTGTCTATAGCCAACACATTCATTACAAATATGGGAAGCAACAGGCTGCAAACCATGTATAGCTTCAAATGTATTTTGACCTGTATTGCCTACAGTCATTTCAGTTTACTATCTCTCACCTATTTATAGAGTCTAAAGGAGTATGTGAGCTGGTGGCAAGCTCTGCTATCTGTCATGCTGAAGTTGAAAGGAAATCTGAGATTCTCCTACAACAAATAAATTGAGGTAGATAAAGCCTTAAAATGAGCCAACACCTGACAGAGCCAGAAAAGCCTCCTTTCTTTGCCTCTATTTTGATAGCGCACCTCTAAAGAGGCAACTCTGCTCCAGACCACTGCAGAGCTCATTAGGAAGATGGTGTATGATGCATCAGATCTAGGTGTGTGTGGGAAGCAAAGTTCATAGTTTCACAAAGCAACTTGCAAATGCATTTCTAAGCATGTGTAGTATCATCTGCCTCAGCTCTTTAAATGCTTGCAGTCAGGGTTCTGCTCAGCAGAGTACTTCAAGCTACACAAGAAAGAAGTGAATTAGAGCTTCGTGAGTATTTCTGTAAAGAAAGCTAACCAAATTCTGTGCAAGCAAAAGGAACCAAAACTGACTGACATCTTTATGAGCTGAATTCCCTGGTTTACTTACAAAGCAGTCCGAGGGCAAACACAAAGCCAATTTTCCTCCTACACAATATACGTCAACCTGAAGAACCTTCTAGGAAAGGCAGGAAAGAATGCATCCATTCATTTGTCTTCTGTCCCAAGACTACCAGCTAAGAGAGAGAGCTGGGGAGGGAGAAGGAAAATTAAAACTCTGTATGAGACAGATCCTTGATGAAGGCCACTGAATTATTTTAGATGATCTTTATAAGAACCAAACCAAAAACAAAACAAGGAGGCATTCAAATACAAGCTTTCTGATAGGGAAAGGATACACACACCTACCTATCCTGTCCCGAGAAGCTTCCTTCAAAAAGGGAGATGGAGAACAGCACAAAGAAAACTTACAATGCTGCTAGAGCCATATGAACCTTTGCAGCAGCAGTACTTCAACCTCCAGATGTATTATGAGGGAAGTGACATTTATAGCCCTATTGAAAACAGAAATAAAGAAAAGCAATGAAGAGATCACTTGTTTCCCCTGCCTTCCTTCCTCTCTCGCCTCCCCCTAACTCATATACCCTCCAGGAAGAAAGACTGGACTCTCCTTTGACTCTTCAGAACAGCTGGTCTGTCTCTAACAAATGAGACAGCCAGAAGAGGAAGTTTAGGAGCGATTGAGCTGTTGAAGAGACACAGCTGACCTCAGGGCATCGCCTTTCCTCTACTGGAGTAACCCAACCCTTCCCAAATGCCAAAGTTGAGGCATTTCCCCATAGGAGTTCAGGGAAATCTCCATTTTGTGGGATGTACATTGCTAATGCTTCTCATCATTGCTCAAATCCCACTCTCTTTCATTTTAGGAATGCAGGGACAATCCAGCCACTGCTCTTTTCACCATTACACCACTGATAACTGCTGTGAGCCTTAGACACAGAGTGCTGTGATTTTAGGTAGAAATTATAGAGTTGTTTCTAAACAAGCAGTGTTTTCTTACTCATTTATAAGTGTGTCATTTGCTCAGTTATTTAAGCAATGGTAGGTTTCCCCTAAGCAGAGGGAAGCAAGAATTTCAGATTAGAACAAGAGCTGATGCATTTCAAACCAGATTAATAAAGAACACTTTCAAGTGCTGAAATGAGTGGGGAGAACCCCACCATTCTGCACAGCCAAGAAAGACTCTCGGAGTTAATAGGGTGATACTGATAGCAGCCTATCTGCATCATTGTTCCACATTAGCAGTAGTGCAGAAAGAGAGCTGTGAGAAATGCCAGGGCAAGCAGAGGGACATTGTGTTCATTAAGGGTTGCAGATAGCAGTTAAAAGCTGTCAGCAAAATGCTGTGTACATTCCCTAAGCAGCTCAGTTCAAATAGGAAACACAAAACATTACAGGAATTGCACATTCCTCAAGTCATTTCCAAAGCACTGGTCTCAGCAAAGGTCAGGGGACCAAAAGCTACTAATGAATGAGCAGATGGATCTTTGAACAATGCTCCACACTCAGTGTCAAAGATGGTGTAGGGTCTGCAGCAAAACATTGTCCAGCAGACCGAATGACAAAGGGGGACACTTTCATTATTACTGGCAGCAGCCACTTTTCTAAGAGCATCTGAGGTTCTTGAAATTGTACCCAAACCCATAGACTGTCCAGAGAAGTCACTCCTTGAAATGTCTCACCTTGAAGCTCCCAACCATAAACTTGCCTCCACTGTCCCTGCATCCAAATGGACACTTTGGACATCATTGCATCAAGTCACTGAATTCTACACTAGCTCCTATTAGAGATGAGCTTGAAGTGACAGATTTAGATCTTCATGCTGCTGTAAACTGGCAGGTATTCAGATGCAAGATCTGAGACCTGTCTCCTTTTTCCAGTAGATGTGTGGAAAACCTGGCCTGAGAGAGTTAAGCAGTGGCAGCCTTTAGTTCAAGTATGTGCTTCCATAACACGCCATGAAATTATCATCTAGCAGTGACTTAATCTGTGACCTGGAAAGTATCCCCTTCCCCAGGAGGGGGAAGCAATATTGTCCAATCAAAGGCTGTCACTCACAATGCAAGTGTAATTAGCCAGAGGCATGTTGCTACTGATAATAGCTATAATGAATCCCAAGCAGAGACACCTTCGCTGGCAGGCTGCTGTTTGGGCTTGAAAAACAGTTTCACAATAAATAAAAACAGAAGCCATCACATTAGCTACTGATTTTTCACCTCCTACTCAAGCACTCCACAGAGATCCACTCTGGGCTCTGTCAAAAGCAAGCAGTTACCCTCAATCAGAGCTATCTAGCAGGGAGGGTGGGACTTAGTGCATTCCTTGGGGTGGGTGGGTATTCTAATACTAATTCAGATAATGGAACTGGCTTGCTGAGTGGGAGAGAACTACTCATTTCCAAGACTATCTCCCAGCCCCCCCCTTCCACTCCATTCCTTGTTTTTTTACATACTCCCACTGCTTTATGACTGGTACATTACACATAACCAGCTCCTGAGGTGACTGCTCCTGGGTAATAGGAGAGAATTGCTCACATTCCAGTGTTGGGCGAGTTGATTTTCTTTTTTTCCCTCTCATATTGCATATAACAACACATATATTACACTGCACTGCAGCAAACCCACATTTCTTTGCCCTACCTCCCCTCAAATCACACGTTTTAGGAAGGTAACTGAGAATGCCAGGAACAAAGAAATTACAGAAAGAATTGCACCTCTTTCTGTGCAGAAAGATCTGCCCACAGCCTGTGTTCCCCTTTGCACAGCTGGTCTCAGAAGGGACAAACCAGTTACCTCAGCCACAAGCAGGACAGGAAAAGACCTGATGTCTGACCTGATTTCTGACATCCCTGGCCATGCCTCCAAGCCAATATCCAGGGCTGGTGACTCGTCTGGGCACGTACTAACTTCTTCATTCTGCTAAGACAGCATTTGTATTTCTGGTCCCTTTCACTTGTTGTCAGAGGATGAAGTGAGTCAAGAGAAAGCCTGTGCTGGCAAGCCGGGACCATTCCAGGCACACTCCAGGCATACTGCCGGTACAGTCAGCTTATTCCAAAAGACAGCCAAGACCTAGAGCTCCCCTTTCCACTTCCAACTACCTCAAACCCGTTACTCCCTGCTTGGGTCCATTAAACTGTGTGTAAAGTGATGCTGCATATCTACAGTCTTGCAAGAATTCAATGGTATTTATAAAAAGCTTTTTGTTACAAAGTACGAAAAAGTAGCATTGTACAAAGTAACTTATCAGCAAATAAGTTTTGTAATCCTGTTAGTATGATCTGGGAAAAGAAACACAAGGGAAATATTTTAATGTTATTCCCTAATTAGGCACTCCCTTACTAGGCACAGTAGGTCAATTATGCCGTGTTAGCATTTATGCCAGGTTATCCCTGTCAGCCTCATAGACTAGATGGCATAGAGGTGCTTTCCTGGAAAAGAATCCCCTAGGCCTATTTTTGTTTAACCTAAAGGTTTCCCTTCCTTCCACTTCAAGCCCACATTGTCCAGGACAGAGTTAAAGGAGCATTTACCCCAGATCATTGAAGGACAGTATTAGTGGAATCTCCTTCTAGCTTTATCTGTGCTAGACAGCTCACAGCTGTGGCTGTCTGCAGCACCCAGGGAGATACGTTTTCAGGGGCTGTTATTAGCAGTAACCTGCAGCATGAGAACCTGCAATGGAACAGGGTTGGGTTTTTTAGCGCAGACTTTCTCTCTCTTACAAAAAGCATGTCCCCTGCCAGAGTAATGTTGCCTCATGTACCCCAACTGTGTAAGAGCAAATAAATTACAGCAGCACATCTGAATCTCAGTGTTCACTACAGGGAAACCTTGTCAGCAAATTTCCCCTATGGGATATATAACAAGGTCTTCAAATACATTATCACTGGAGGCAGACAGCTGGAAGTCAAACAGCAGCTATAAACCCCTGAGATATGACAGTGGCAACTTACAAATGGGTACTGTTCAACACCTGTTATCATTTCTAACACTTTATTTCCTCCCCCACATGAATCACACTGGTTTCCCTGATACAATGCACACATCAAACTGGTCAAAGAAAGCAAATCTTAGCTCTCTGTAATTCCACAGAGGAGGTAATTAGTCATATCCTTGCTCATTTAAACAATGCTGAAGAAAGGAATGACTGATTTACTGCTGAAAGTTTTAGATTAAGAGTGATGAGACTTAAAGAAAATAGCCATCTTTGAGTAATATGGTGTTCAAACTTAATCAAGAATAAAGGCAGGATTGCTGTGATTTACCTTCTTCAAAGATTTTCTTTCAACGTAAAAGAAGTTAAACTGAAGTAGGTACCATTTCTCAAAAATATTAAATCATTATTAAATACAAAACATTAAGTTATGATGGAATATTGAGGAGATACATCCTCAGATTTTCAGAACAAACACAACTGTCTACTATGAGACTTCTTCCAACCTAAATTATGCTGAGGATTTTTGTTATACGAATTTAGGCTTCCAATCCAGAGTCAGGCCTACATTAGCATCACAACACAGAGTCATGCAGCTGACTGATGCAGACACACCAAGCTCTCCAGCTGAAGAACTTAATCCTTTCCCTACTACAAGCAGAAACAGTCTTGCTTTTTACTTCTTTTTTTCAGACATGTTGCTCTTCTCAGGAATGTCAGTAGCTTTAAAATGCTGTAGTCTGAGTATTGTAACATAGAAACTAAATTATCTTCTTGGACAGAAACTGTCCTGCAATCTGAAAACAACCATTACCTTCTGTGACAGCCTGGTTCATTTCAAGTTTAAAATTTTTCTTACCCCTTTGTGCAACTTCCCATGAGTAAAGTAAAAAGTAGAAGCCTAATAAGCCACCCCTGAACTGTGGTCATGGGAAAAGCCACTGCTGAAGTATCATGAAGTACTGCACATCAGTTTTAGTGTGAGAGATGAAGAAATAATCTCCATTGCGCAAGTATTCCTGGAACTCCTGAAGCTTGAAAGTTAGTTAGCTGTGAAAGGCTAACACATACTGAAGGTACTAACGATACCAGTATTTTGTAACTCACTTCAAGAAGTTCTGACCACAGTAGTCACAATAATGGTTGCTCATGTAATTGAGTATTTCAAATGAAGAGGGTCTAAATGAGAAAATGCAACCCAATTGCATATCTCACCACTGATTAAACAGCAGTTTGTCCCTTAAACCACTATTAATAAGCAACGAGTAGCTCTTTGTCACCCTAGCAGATGAGAGCATTTTTCCATTAAAAAGTCACTTGCCCATAAATCAGAGCTTGTCAAAAGCAGCATTTGATGTGCACAAGCAGAGGAGCAAGAGAGGGAGGCAGGGAGCAAGCAGCAGCTGAACAAGCGCACAGAAGCGTGCTATACGCTGGACCAAATGTGCATATCATGCAGAGATTCAGCGCAGTTAATGACATCTTTTCTTGCCAGGCATTAAGATCCCATTAACTGGTGAATCATTCCTCCATCTGCAAAAAGCAGGTCCTTCCTCCCCCCTCCACTTGCTCAGGACAAGTAAGGGGGAAGCTTGAAAACAACTTCTAGCTCTTTCAACTTGTCCTTATGAGGCATTTCATTGTCTCCCCTGGTGATATCTCCAGTTCTCTCTCAGTGAGATTTTACTGCAGTGTAATGTAACACAGAGACCAACAGGTTTCCAAGCTGCATATAGACCAGCATTCAATCCAGCAACCAAAACTGACACCTCTGAAGGCAGCTGCATAGATAAATAGATGTTTTCATGTTCATTGCCATTAAGCAAAGCATCAGTTTAGAGTCAGGAAATACAAAAAACTAAACCACAGCATTAAGCTGATACTAACAAATACAACAGTCTAGCTAGCTGTTAAGCCCCCAGTCACCTTACAATTCCCAGAGACTGTAGGAATCTTCTGGCAGGCCAGATACAAAGGAGGGCAGTTTTGTCTGCAGGTCAGTGCCTGCCACACAAGTTTTACTTGGTGATTTGGTGCTCTGATGCCATACAAGAACCTAGACAAAGAGGGAACTCATATCACCTGTCTATCTCAAACTGCCACTTGATAACCACACACCAGGAAGTGCTGCTCTTCCTTGTTCCAAGGAGGCCAATTAATCACTCATCAGGATGGCCAGACACAGGATCATTACTGTAGTGAGTTACTGGTTCCAGAGTTCCTGTCTATGTGGCTCCCCAAGAATTTCCTTAGTAGCAGCCCACATCCCACATAGTTCCCACCAGAGCTGGCATGGCTGTTTGGACACCCACACTAGCAACCAGACGGGGTAAATGATCCAGATGCACAAAAAAAGAGGTATTTTTTGCTGTACCAGCATCATGGGGAGCCTGGCATGAAAGCTGGTTAACATGACTTCAGCAACATTGCTGTGAAAAACAAAACCACAGCTGAATGATATGTTTTAGCAAGGAAGTTGTTTGATTTTAAAGCTATTTTTCAAAATAGTTAGGTAGCATCTCCTCCCTCACCATCTTTTCTTTTTTAAACACTCATCTGGCTTCCAGATCAAAATAAGAGTGCCACTAATTGTCTTGAAATCAGCTTAGGGAATAAAAGCCACACCGACAAACCAATTCAGACAGTCTAACTCATTTCACAGGCACTTAGAGAGACTTCTTCAATCTTACAAACAATCCTCAACACACTGTTGACCCTTACTTCTGAATGTCTAAAACTTTGGGCTGCTCCCTCCCCGTGCCTGGTCAAGAACCAGGGGATGGAGCCAGTCCAAAAACCCTTCCACCCTTGTCTGCTACTTCCATTCAGGCTCCAATTTCTATCAAGATAAAGAAGATACAGGGGTTGGACTAGATGACCTACAAGGTTCCTTTCCAGCCCAAACTATTCTATGATGCTAAGAGAAGAGCATCATGGTGCCTAGCACCTAGTTTTTATAGTAATTTTCTTGTGTTTAAATAACCAAGAATTGAAACAAGAGAAGGGGGAGGCTCAGGCTGCAGTTGCACCAGTTTCAAGGGCTTCAGGCTGAGGCAAACAGGACACTCCTAAAATTGCTGTTGGCTGCTGGTGCACCTGAAGGATCATTTCTATCTCAAGAATGACTTTTGCAAACCTTATGTTTTTGGGGCTTGCTTTGTTTTTCTGCATAGATACATCAACTGATTTTGCATATTGTAGATATTGTTTAGCTAACATGCAAGCTTACCCATTCCTCATCATGGCATGAAGCATCTATCTGTTCTTCACTTTATGTTAGAAAGAATGCATCCATTGGGGGTTTTGTTTTGTTTTGGCTTTACAGAAAGCATCATTAAAACTGTGCCAAGAAACCTGATGAAGACACTACTTTAACTTGTAAGTTCTTCTAAAACATACATTCAATTGACAGCTTAAGTAGATGACAAATGAACTTTAAAAGAACGTTTTAAAAATCAAAGAGGTAAACCACCTCTACCCTGCAAGAAGAAAAAGTTACCAATTTGTTAAGACTAGTCTGATATTTCATTGACTCAAAGAAATGCAGTTTGTCAGAGCTGTCTTAAGCAGTGATTACAAATGAATTACTCAGAAGTACTATCCATTCCTTGATAAGAGTTATTCAAGTTATTTTACTACCACTGAGTATGATGGCAGAGTACTGACAGTCTTCTGATGGTTCCCCAAAGTCCCCAGCAGGTGGAAGTGACCACTTTGCACCTTCAGACAGAAAGCTCCTGAGAATGGGCATTATCAGCTTATTGTGAGCTATGCCCACAGAACAACAACATACTAGATCTTTACTGAATTCTCCAGGAAACTGGGCTTTCCTTTTGCCCTTCTTTCTATTTCCTTATTCTAAGATTCCACAAATAATCCATGAATAACTTTTTCAGTGATTTAAGTTTCCTTTCTTGATCACCACATCTGTATTTCATGAAGAGTCCTGCTGCAGCAGCTGCTCAGGCAACTTAGATGGTGCTGTTTGTGCTCTCCAATGGGATGAGTACCTCAGCACAGCACTTTATGGCAGTCATCACTGAAGAAGCCTCCCTGTCATTGGTGTGCTATGAACATCACCTCTTCATAGGATTCTCTGTCCCTTCCCTGCTGTGTCCTCAATTACCTTCAGCCTGTATGCTCACTTGTCTGGTTTCCAAACACTGTCCTCACTGTGGCCATAGCAGCAGATGGAAGAATTTGGCAGGGAGTGGACATCTCATTATTCTCTCTGCAAGTTGGTGCTTCCCTCAAATCACAGTTTTGTTAACTGCACAGCAGCTGGGCTAATGCCTCACTATGAGACTCATGGGATACTAGAATTACAGAGGGGGAAAAGGATATGAGTAGCAAGAGGAAGTGTTAATATGGCGTGTTTAGAGCAGGTCTTTCTGTCCTCTTGCATCAGTTAGGTGTCACTAACCCAATAAGAGTTCTCATTTAAAAAGAAAGGGTTTGGTTTTGGTATTTTTTTGGGGGGTGGGGTGTAAAAAACCTGTAGAAACCACCACAAGGAGTAAAGAAACAACTTTCTGTGCAAGTATATGTGCTGTCTTTCCCTCTGGGAGAAGATTTATTGTTCTCATTATGATTTATCCATCATCATGTCCTCCCCGCTCTTCAGCGGCTGCCAGTTCAGAGCTTTGCAATGTGATTGTCACTGATGCATCTCACGAGGCTTTACAATGCCACCTTCATTTTCCACTCTGACCAACTCTCTCTTCTCCGCCCCCCCCCCCTTATTCTTCCCACAGGGCAAGAATTTGAGAGAAACAAAAGGAGTCAGTCACCTAACTTCACATTTGCAATGAGTGGCTGCAGCCCAAGCTGAATCAGAGCCTTTTGAAATTGAGTCATTTTGTCTAGTTTGCTCGAATGTGATAAGCTAGATGGGACAGAAATTTTATATATTATTACACAGAATCATTTCAAAACACAGAGCTAAGATAAAAGCAGAGCCCAGGGAGGGCTAATCTGTGCCTGTCAGCCCACTCTTTAATCACATGCCGATTACTTTGTTAGTCATCTCTTCACCAGTGCTCTCAACCCACTCCTGCTCCTCCTGCAGTAAACTTTAATTAACCAAAGAAACACTGGAGTTACTCACTGAGAAACAGAAAAATGGAGGAGCTGAATGACTCTCATCATAGGTGAGGGTGAATCAGTTTGGAGGTAGAGGAAAAGTCAACTCTTTAAACCAAAGCAGCAGGAAAAAAAATGTGAGTGAAGTTTGAAACAATCCAAAAGGAAGACTTTTGTACCACTGCACTTTCATGTTTCTTTAACTGGCATATGTTTCAGCATAGCAGCTGGTCTTTTACAATAAATTAAACTGAGAAAAAAGCAAACAGAACAACACATGAGTCACCTGCGTGGAGAGTTCACTGAAATCTTTGCTCTTCATCTGCTGTGCATTACCCTTACTCTGATGGGACAACTGTTAACTAAAAGCCAGAAACAAGCAAGTCACATAATAACAATGTTTGTACTTCAGGCTGAGCCTTCAGTTCTTTCTAATTTTAGTGAGCTAGCACCACCCCGACATGACATGCTGATTACCACAACAGTAACAGCATCTGTCATGCTACCAGCAAGCAACATCTGAGGTGTTATGGTTTTGTTATGCTCTTAGGGCTAATAATTAACCACTGATGGAAAAGAAACCACTACAGTAGAGGACAATGCCACTGTACAACAAGTTGAACAAGTTGTCATGACTTGCTAGAGGGACTCAGTGGCAGAGCTAAGGTGTTATCCTGCTGGATCACCATCCTTGCACCAGCACTAGCACTCTTCCCCACCACATCAAGCCAGGCAACATGGGATCTGGAAGACGATTAAAGGAAAACCAGGTCCTGGCTCTTCAGCTGGGCGTATTTCTTTATCAGTTCTGGATGTGAAGAACCTACAAGATTACTTTAGCTTTTAGGTAAGTATTGGAGAAGCAAAACAGTCTGGCAGGTCCCAGACTCTACCAGGCTTTACAATAGCAGCCAGTACTCTGAGTCACACAGCAGAGCTGTGCTTTGGATGAAAGCTGCCTATTATCTTTGCATGCTCATCACAGATTCTGCAGAGCATCCTGCACCCAGCATGCACCTGGCACATTTGCATAATTTGCAGTATTAGAGTAGAAAGAGGATTATGAAAACAATGACTGAGGCAATATTCAGCTCCAAATGGATGTGCTGCTACTACCCAACCATAACAGGCTGCTGTCAGAATGAGCTTTAGATAGATCTGTTACTTCCTTGGCCTCGCTGTCCCTTCATTCTTCTCCTAAGTTCCGTATTACTCCATTATGCCTCTCCCAGCTTCTCTTTCTTCTCACCACAATCTACATCTCCCCATCACCCTGCCACTGTGCCACTCTCTCCCTTTCTCCTGCTCTTGATGTGACGCCTCTGTGCCAGCATCAGACCAATGTCAACAGGACATTGTCCTGCTTTTGACAGCAACTACTGGCAGACACCAGAGAGAGACAGAATCAGCCTCTTCTTCCTCCACTTGTCCAGCCTCTCCACTTCTTTTGCCCCTCACCGTGCTGTTGGTCAGCAATTGCTCTCAAGCCTTATCATGTAAGGATAGAAAAGATCCTAATAACTAGGTTTAAGAGGAACAAGAGCAAAGCTTTACAAGAGCTTGCCATCTGGACACTGCTTGGTGTAGAGCTGTCACTCATTGCTGCATTCACATGCCAAGTCAGATCTGTCATTAGAGGGATGCCTCTACACTTGGACCACAGTCACAGCTGAAGCAGGGCAAATCTCAACGAATTAATCTCCATTTCTACGCACTCTCTTTCTTCTGAGGCAATGCTGTAGAACCAGTGTCCCTGATCTGGCACTTCAAGATGCTATTGTTGCATTCCAGACAGCAAAGCTTCACCAAAGGTAGTGAGAGATTGTGCCTCCTGAGCACACTGCGAGAGGCAGGAGATTCTTTCTTACCATTAAGGCTCCTCTTCCCCTTAAGCAATTGAAATTTTGCTGCTGCAAACTGTTATCTCCGTCCTAGAATCCAACCCTCACAGTGGTAAGTGCACTTAGCCACCTCTGTATTTCACACTCGAGGAAAAGAGAATGCCTGTGGTGTTGGCACAGGAAGGACATGCAGGCAGCTACACACACACTTGCTGAGCTGGCACAACATTCAGCTGTAATGCAGAACTATTTCCCATGTAACTCATTGTTACTGTTTAATTGTGAACACTGTAGAAAAGGCCAAGGGATTTGGAGGGAGGTTATGGGAAGCAGATCATGATCTTGAATGTTGCTCTGCAGTCCAGAGAGCAGTCGGGGAAAGACAGCACAGGCTGCCTGGATAAATGGAGAAGGCTGAGAGAAACTAGCATCATGCAACAGCCTGTCACCAATCACAAATAAGACTGAATTGCTGCAAAATCAAGTTGCGTAGCTGCTCTCATGCCCACTATAAAAGGTATATAAATCATATCAGTAATAAAAGGGTAATAAATCACCTAAGTATTGCATGATTGGATTTGGCAGGAGCAAAGGGAAAATTCAGCATGGTGTCTGCAGAAGGTTGAAGTCCCTGACTACAAGGGGTGCCTTTGGACCTGAAGGATCCCATGTTTTCCTGAGTGCTCACTTTAATTGCTAACATGTAGATGTGCAAGCCATGTGATCCAATATAAGCTTTCAAATCAAATAAGAATCAAATTCAAAACTGAAATTCACAAACCAATGTAAAACAAGCAGAGTGTAAAGAACTGCTGATTTCTTATCAATTATGTCAAGTTCAGACCCTCTTTTTGATTTAAGGTTTTCAACTCAGATACAGATTAGTCTTATAGTTTAATTTATACCAAGAGGTCTCATCTCCTCTAGATTGCACAGAGGGGGTTTGATAGTTGAATAATTACTCACATATTGCAAGAACAGACCTTATCTGTGAATGACAGAATGCCTTCTGTCATTGTCTTACAACTCTTTAAGTCCAAGTCACTGAAACATGCTGTATCTAGTATGCCTGTAACTGCACAAATGGAGGAATGGCTGTGTTCCTTATCTGTTCCCTTTCATATGCTCCTTTGCTTTGCTAAGTGTTCTACAATAATAACACAACCATCAGAGAGGTAGATCGGACAAGTTTCAAAAGCCCCAGCTCCTCCCTGCGCCAGAAGCTCTTCTACCCACAAAGTTCTGCTGCTGTTTTCCCTTTTTACCTGTCTGAAGCCCCATTCCTTTCTGAAACTCTAATCTTCTGTTTAGCTAGCATGAGACTTCTTAAGAAGTCCTAAATCTAGGATCTCTTAAATTTCTGTATGATTCACACATGTTAGAAATCTGCCTGTAGACATTTGTACCTGCCAGCTGGTATGTACAGTTCTAAAAAATAGAGTCTTAACTAAGTTTCATAGCCCCTTTATTACACAGAAACATCACTATACCATCTTCCCCATCGCAGGCCCCTTCCTTTTGGCCCAGTGGAACCTTTGAGTTCCATGTGATATCCAGTTCCTACCAGGAGCTGTAACTTACCCTGTCACCCAGCTGGAACCCTGCTTAGGATATTAAAAACCCAAAAATACATGCTTCTCAATAGCCTCCTCTTGATTACCTAATTGATTTTTAGAAATTAACAATAATAATGCTAAAACACCCAGCAGCCTAATTATCAACTGCTTTCATTTATACTCCCATTAAATTCACAGCTGCTTTGCAAAGTGACAGGCTGCTGGATGAAGCCTGCCTTGTATGCTCTCACTCCAGCCCCTTCCATTTATTCCATAGAGAATGACGACACAAATAACTCAAACTCCTGCTTGGTATTTGGCAGATGCCATTCGCATATGACACACTATTCAAACAGCAAACAGCAAGAATGACATGACGTTCTAGAGGAAAAAAACAGAGTATTTTCTTCCTCTCATGCTAATAAACCAGTTAATTTTCAAGTATCCACTAATCTCTTCGCTATCCAAAGGGATTTTCCTTTAAGCCAAATCTACCAGCTTACCTGTCTTGTAATAAACCATTGCTGAAAAGTGGGTAGCTGTGAATACAGACCTGCTGCTGAGGGTGCAGGGAGAAGAACTGACAAGCAAGGTGTCCACCTGACTGGCAGACTCTAGATGGGACCCAGCAGTGTCAAAGCACCATCTTCCAAAACCCACCCAGCTGGGTTCTTTGGCGGGGACACCTCAAGAAGAAAGAACCTGCAATTACATTTTGCTGGCTTTGAAACGTGCTAAATTGACTAAGTATGTGTCAACTTTACACTGTGAGATGTTTCAGCATCTTTAAAATGGATTTGCAGTAGTATTTCTAATTTGCCAGGGTATTCTCACACCAAGCATGCGAGCAGTTAACTGACAGCACACATCTACACCAATAAGTCTGCATCAGCTAAGAAATAGAGTAGTTCTGCTAGACAGAACTGGGCTGATTTCAGGCCGAACATTGTAAGGTAGCATGGGAGGTGTATTATAGAGTCACAGAATCAACACGGGTTTGGAAGAGACCTTTAAGATCATCGAGTCCACCACTAAACCATGTCGCTGAGGGCCTTATATACATGGGTTTTGAACACTTCCAGGGACAGCGATTCCATCACTGCCCTGGTGTCATGGTTTAAGCACCTGGGCAGCTATTTCCAGTGCCTGATCATCCTCTCAGTGAAGAAATTTTTCCTAACATCCAACCTAAACCCCCCCTGGTGCAGCTTGAGGCCATTTCCTCTTGTCTTATCACTTGTTACTTGGGAGAAGAGACCGGCCACCTCTTTGCTCCATCCTCCTTTCAGGTAGTTACAGAGAGCGACTAGGTCCCCCCAAGCATCTCTTCTCCAGACTAAACACCCGCAGTTCCCTCAGCTGTTCCTCATCAGACTTGTGCTCTAGACCCTTTACCAGCTTTGTTGCTCTTCTTTGGACCTGCTCCAGCACCTCAGTATCTCTCTGTAGTGGGGGACCCAGAAATTATACCTACACATTACCCGTTACACCCATGCATTACCTAGGAATAGCCTTGGTGTAACTCAATCTGCCAATGCTTTGGCCTCTGAACAATTGCTGCCTATAAGATGGTCTGTGAAAACTGATGATGTTTTTACACACACTTCCCTGTCCATGGAGATGCAGGCTGGGATTTGCCTGCCTCTTCCAGCTTTAGCAAAAGTCTCCCACTATAAGATTTTGCTTACTACATATTCCAGCAGAAATCATCCAGATGACCTAAGGATAAATATTCTAAGTAACAAACACACACCTTGAAGTGTTTTGTTTTCCAGGATCAACTAATCACATTCCGCCCAGTAGCTTAATTCAGCATCTCCAACAGAAGTGAGAAGCATAACTGAGACATCTTCAAGTAATTATATTTTCACAGCAACCAATTTTATCACCATATAAAATGTAGTTATTTCTGTCCAGTCACACTACCCATAACTGGAGAACCAGGACAAATACAGAACATGTGAAAAACTGTTTATAGAGCAGCCATCAAAGGCCAAACACAACTTTCAGACTCAGCTGATGTTTGTCTATTGCTGATTTAAAACAGTGAGAAAATGGGATATTTGGGCCGCATTTGGTTTAAAAGTTCTCCTGAACAGACTCCCCAAAGCCAGTTACAAGACAGAGAAAAAACCAAATAGGCTAAAAGCTGGACATGCTCCATTTCTGAAGACAGTGTATTTATAGAAGAAAAATTTGTCATGAAATAATAAATAGGAAGGAAAGGAACTGGGCTCAAGCAGGGTACAAAGTAATATACGTACCCAGTTTGGCAGCATCAGCTTACGTGAGAGGCAGCAATCCCACATTTTCAGGGTTTAGGAGTTGTAAAAAATCATCTTCATTTCGATCAGAGCTCCTGCACTGACAATACTCCCTGTACGTTCATCTGGAGCAGAAGTTGCTGCATTTCATGCACAAACATCTCAGTACAGGTGCAGTTTATAAACCACAAAACCACCCTAAAGACCAAGATCCAGCCTTAAATACTAATTTGCAGTAAATGCCACAACCTGAGCTGAAAGAAGGGAGAAAGAACACCTGAACTTGCTACTTAAGAGGTTGACTCAGACAAAAATACAACAAAACCAGCTTGAAAATGGGATTTTTGTTAGATTTTTCTTTACTAACTCATTTTTGTCTTGTAAATGTTACTTTCAAAGGCCAATTAAAAAGTGATATAATAAAATATTGAAAAGTGTAATAAATCTCACAGCCTTACAGAAATTTGAACAGGATCTGCATGCCTTGATTCATGTTGTAGAATCAATCAGAGGTCGAGTCTGGATTCAGACTAGAATTCTGCAAGTTTTTTATTATGAGGTATCCAAACTATGAATAATTCTGTTACCAAGAATTCTGTTTCTATCAAAGAAACCTGTGTCTGACAGTCTCTTCTAACTACCCTCAGCCAACATGACCAGCTTACCTATGATCTAAACCTGATGAATTACATCTGGTTCCACCACCACACAGTTCATAAACCACAAAGCAGACCAAAAGCACGTTTGTACTGAATAATTTAGAGTCAAACAGGTTTCAGATATTTAATATTTTGAACTTGGAAACAGAGCAAGAATCAGGAAGCAACCACATGAATTTAAGGCAAAGGGTGTGTTTACTATAAACGATGCTCCCTCTCTTGCAGGGCTATGAATGTTTGGGTGGCTTATTTTTGAAGGGGTATGGAACAGGCGACAAAATTAGATTCCATAATTCTGTTTGCTATAGAAAACGAGATGTTTTTATTTATTGGTTTATCACTGAGTGCTCTGAGGCCTTTCTTGATAAATGCTTCACTAGCTGAGTCACAGTGCGCGCAGGATTAGTCACGGCTGTAGAAGCGTCCCAAGGTTTCATTTACAGCCGCAAATCTACCTGACGTATATTCGTTTCTTCTGTATGCTGAAGCTCTCTGAATTTGTGTGTTTCAGAAGCTCCTGGCTCCATCAGTTCCTCCACGTCACCACACAACTCCACCTGCACTGTTCAAACACGAGGGTCAGACTGCAATCGCATGCAAAAAGGCAGGCGATATCGGCCGGCCGTGTTAGGGAAGAGGAACGGAGGGCTCACAGCTTGTACATCAACATATGTTATGTGGGCCACAACAGAGCACAGCATGCGTCATGCTGACTTGATGCTATTTTAAGCAGCAATGGGTAAACTAAATGACTTAGACGAGCGACCAAGCACCCTCCTTTCATTACATCCTCCAGTGGAGAAGTCTGAGTGTCCGGCAGCACTTCTGTGTGTGTTAGCTTCTACCCTGTGGTATTCCCACTCTGCAGATGGGGAGCAGAGACAAGAGATAGGTAACTTTGTCCAGGGCTAAACTGCAAATCCTTGGCAGAATAAGCCCCTTATCAACACATCAGGCTGACAGGTTTTAAGTCACCCTCTTCATGCAATCCCTAAAAATCCTGTCCGGAAAATCTGAACGAGCCTTGCTTTTCCATGACAGGTGTCGATAACTGCATACACCAAATCACCAAAGGAACACCAGGCATCTTATCTCAGTAACCTTTCAAGCTTGAGCAAAGTCTGAACATGAGTGCGTGCACCAGTTAGCTGTATGTTCTCTGTTTTGAGAGGCTTGCATGAAGCAAAAGGAAGATCAAACCTGACCGTGTGAGCAAGAATACAGAACGAGAAACACAGGATTCCTAAATGGCTTAAAGGCATAGCCACCCTTTGAAACCTTAGAGCACTCAGCTTTTCTGCATGTTACATCCAGATTTCATACATACCTTAAACGTGGCACTATTTAGACATGGAGAGCCCTTCCATGGGTGCCCACATCCTTATGCTACCTGTGAGAACGACACTGCTATCACAACGAGCAGTATACTTTCTGCCCAAGGGACATCTCAGAGTCTTGTTCCCAAGTAAATGAACTACAGACACTTGAAGTCACCTCAAATAGAAGTCTATCTTCATGAAAAAACATTCAAAAAGAGAAAATTGTAAAGTAAAAATTACTTTATCTGTATTTAAAGGGTTTGTTATTACAGGAACAGCCCCTAAATAAACTTACAACCTTTGTTAAATGCATTCTTACACGAAAGCAAATCATGGTGAAGCAGATAGTGAAGTCTAAATGGCATTCAGCTGCTTTATGCTGGCTAACACTGTTTACAGCTTCAAAGACAAATACAGAGGCCAATTTGCCTAATGGAAACAAACAGCTCCACAAGACTATTCTATTTCTTGTAGGTGAATATACATTTTATTCAGTTTAGCATGTCCATGTGGTATGCGCTACATACACTGACTCAAGTTTGCATTTCTTCCTGCAGCACAGCCCAAACTGTTAACTCTCATCTGTAGGTTAAACCATGCCTAATTTCCTTCCTTCTATTATTCTATATTCTCCTTCCTCTCTTCCTGTTTCTGTGCTAAGGATGACATCTACTTATTACATAATTTTCCTCCTCACTTTCAACAGTTTCTTCAATCAACAAATTGCTCTAAGAGGTTCTTAATTGGTCTTGTTACACACACAGAGTCCTTTAATACCATGTAAATGTAAATATACTATCTGAAAGCTCAGCTAGGTCCAAAAGAGAAGTGAATCAATATCTAATGAACTAAAATACTGCGCTAAAATCACTTATATCATTAATACAACTGATGATAGGACTAGCCCACAGAGACGTATCCAGTGATTTAGAGCTTCAAAAACAATAGCGTTTCCCTGCTCAGGTCTATACAGATGCCCCAAAGAAATCTAGAAAGTGTATTTCCCAAGAAGTTTTTCTAAAACAAAAAAATCAGCCACAGGATTAACAGCTGATCTAACATCCCAAGCACTCTGCACCACAGCTCCTGACGACAGCTCCCTCAAGGTTAGCCTTGAAATTGTATCACAGCCTGATCTGGCCTTGTTTTACATTAGTCTGAAACCATGTCTATATTTTATTGAACTCTGATTCTGTTACTGGTTTTACATGTTACCCAGATTTAATTTTTAAGATGGTTTCATGGTTTAACAAGCATCATCATCTACCAGTAGGGAGTCTTTAGTGCAGCGGGAAATGGAGTTAGAAAAGATCTACTGACTTAATTGAAGACGCCACTAAAAGCTTTGTCAACTGCAAATATCCTGCCCTTCCGATTTCAGCAGTGATCCTGGAAGGAGAGCGTGGAGCAAACTACTCTCCATGCCCACAGCAGCTCTAATCTCTACTGCAGAGACAAATCGGTGATATAGAACCAGCCTGCCTGTGTGTATCAGAGCTAGTGGTGCATTTACTGCCTTTAGACCCACGACCATTATCAGTATGTTTTCAGTATCTGCAACAACTTGATATGATAATTGTGCTATGTTGTGCCTGCTCTCTAACTCCAAAGGAATCATCATTTCTGGAAGGAAAACATAATTCAACACCACAAACCCCTCTACCTTCTCCACTGCTCCAATGTATATTCAAATCCCCAAAGTGAATGACAAAGGAGAAATGTACTTTGAAAACTCATCTAGAGATATGCACGTGGTATTTCCTGTGCTCAGTGTTCTGCTTTACCAGGCAGTTACCATCTTCAATTACAATAAAAGGGAAGTGGAGAGCCCAATGAATGGTCTAAATGTAGCAATATTAACACCATGAGTGTTAGTGAAATAAGCCTACTTGGAAATAACTCCAAAAAAAGGCAGAAAAATACCCCCTATGTTTGAGTTTTGCTACTGTGCTTTCTCCCTGTGGGTTAAGATATCAGTGTCATGACTCACTCCGGGGATTGAATTGCTCCTTGGGCAGCATGACCTTCTCATACCAGCTTTGTTTCTCATACGAGTAAAAACTGGTCATCCATGAACACTGAATGAAGAAACTTCCTTATTAGTCATATCTGGGTCCCTAAAACTAACCAGAAAATGATGTTTAAACAAGCCCACTGACACTTCAGGTATGCGGTCTTCCAACATTTCAAAGCTAAATAGTTTCATCAGGTGTGGAAGGGAGGATAGAAAAAGAAAAAAAAGGTAGATACATGAGACATCTGCTTTGAGGCTCTAGATAAAATCTATGGGTCACCACTGCTTGCAGCAGTTTGGAGCCATATTTAGCTCTTCATGTTTATTTGCTTGACTGGCAAATCCCACAGAGATTTTAGGGTGAATGCTTAAAAAAAGGCAAACATAAACCCCACCAACCCTTCAAACTCCGAAGGCTCAGCATGAGCTGCACTTCAGCCGACTAGCTGTCCATCCTTACCTGTGCTGTGAAACACTGTGCCTTCCCACCTTCAATTATAAACTGCACATCAAATCCTCGTGCTGAACACAGGAAAAGCAGGTGTTTGTCTACACATGCTCTTGCCTGCACGTCTCCTGGAAAAGTTCAGTTCATTACTGACCTGGCACGAGGTCTAAAAACTCAGAGGAAAGCAGGCTGCACCTCGATAGTTAGTGTAATTATAGGCTCAGTTGCCTAATTCAAAAGATACTGCAATAATACCATATCATACCTGTTCTAATGGTCTCTGACAATAAACATCATCTTGCTCCCACTGACATTGGCTCCTTTTTGTTTCAAGCTCTCTCCACTGGTAACAGTCCAATGCCATGTCAAATGCCACTGAACAGCATATTTTACCCTCTCACCAAATTAAGCCAGTAGGCTTGACCAAGGTGAGAACAAACATCCCTGGCAGTGTTCAAGGCCAGGTTGAACAGGGATTTGAGCGACCTGGTCTAGTGGAAGTTGTCCCTGCCCATGGCTGTGGGTTGGAACTGGATGATCTTCTAGGTCCTTTCCAACCCAAACCATTCTATGATTCTGTAATAGTTTGAGGGGACCTAATCAGAATCCATTACCTATCCATGAGACGACAAAGTGCCAAGACGACAAATGCTCCTGCAGCTCTAAAGCTTTGGAAAGACTTTGGATCTATAGGTACACTGAAGAACTGAAACCTCCTCAGAAAGGAAGCATAGCATGAGGAATCAAAATCCTCATTGGAAAAAATAAACAGTGTATGAAACAGCATTAATGTATCACCTATATCTTTTCTCCTCTGTAAATAAAGGATGTTGACAGCATTGCACTTCAGAATAGTAAGATGAAATTGCTAAGAAGCTTGAAAGAAAAATCAGTAAGTCCCTAACAAACCAACCAAAAGCCTCCCATAGAATTTTAACCAATAGACAATGAATAAAAATTATCCCAGAGCCCAAACATAGTGGTGTAACCTCTGTGTGAACAAGAATCATGTAGTAAGGCTTCCAAATCTCCTATCTCTTAGTATACTCTTGGTAACCTGTCATTTTGGTTTCCTCATCACATTAAGATGGATACCACGTTTTTTATATGAAATCCAGCCTTTAATGAAGTATCAACAAGTAGCTCCACATTTTTTTCCTTCAAGTGGCATATAAATGGAAAGATTGGTAAGAAGAGTTCCAAGTGCCTGTCTGATATACTTTGCTTTTATTAGCACCCTCTGAAAAACTCCATTTGCTGGCCAAGGATCCAAACTGAGCATCTGGAGACAGCTGCAACGACACGCACGACAATCACTGTACATTTCAGTTTCATTTTCAGAGGAAACATCTGTAGAAGGACTTTCAGTTTCTCCAAGCAGTGGATCAGCTGTAGGACATGAGACAACACTGATTGCCAGGAACAGGATGCTAAACCACATGAAAGCAGTCTCGCTGCTCAAGTAATGACTAACACGGTGTGGAAGGGAACGTTTAACAAGTTCGTTCCTGCAACAGGATGGGTGGTTGCCATCTCTCACCGCTATGTGCATACTCCACAAGTTCTCTCACTTCAGGAAAATGCGTCTGTGAGTCTGTCAGTGAAACAAAGGGTGGAAAAGTTTGGAACAGCGATGCGCATATTTTGTGTTTTATGCAGATTGTACACGATGTTTGTATGGGTAAAGAAAGCACAGTGATGCCTGTGAACTCTGCAGCTACCACAACACAACGCTTTTAAAGGCTCATGCGCAGTGTAGTCAGCAAAAAATAACTTTATCATAGTTCTGCATTAAAGATGTTAACTGTGGGCAACTTCTGGGTTCACAGGGTGGAAGCAGAACATGGCAGAGTCAGACTTCAGCAGTCCTTGATATTGCTCTAATGCCAGATGCTCAGTCTGGTTCTATGTCAGCAAAACACGCTGTTTGCCATGGACTCCTCAAATTCTACTTTAAAGAGACAATTCTTCATTTTCTTACTGGTTTTCATTTGATATTCCTCAGTACTATACCACAGCATGTTTTCAGTATTTATTTCTACTACATAAGGTAGCTTTAGTTACCCTTGTTCTATAGGAGGGCAAAGAAACAGAGATACAGAGGTCCAAAGGTGCGCAAGTGACTAATTAAAGTTCTGATGTCATTAACTTCAGAAAAGGCAGCAAATAGTCACAAACCTCTTTATAAATAAGAACCACTGTCTCAAATTGCTTCTTCCTATTTTTGACTGCCCCCCAAAAGCTACTCATATGGCCTAAGTAACACTAATCAGGAGTGGTAGCTGTCCAAAGCCAAGATGCTATGACTCTTCAAAACCTAGGAATGTATGACAGGTCCTAAAAGCAATGTAACTATGCCCCAGTGGCAGAAAAACTACCTCCAGCTGAATCAGAGCTTCTTTGGTCAGTTTTCAATGACAAGTCCCATGGGGCAATTCCTTTTTTCCATACACAGGTCTAACTTCACTCACACTATGTACATACTCCTACACTGGAAAGTAAATCCAGATCTTTATACAGTAGCCCCCTTGCAAAGCTCTCTTCCTCTTCTTCGAGCTCACTTTGCTTTAACGTTCAGCAAAGAGTTAGAGGACCTGCAAACAACAGCCTATTTTTAACTACACATCCTCGATTACTGTAAGTCCTGTGTTCTTAGACCAGGAGCATGCAGCTCCCGTGTGGGTGGACCACCAAAGCCTGGCTACCAGCACCGAGCTGCAGCTGCAGGACATACTGGAGCGGCCACCCAGCTCTTCTTTGTGGGTGACTGCTACCCGGCTGCCAGTGTGTGGCACACAGCAGGCAGAAACCCATACTGGGGAAAACACACACAGTCACCACTGCTGTCAGCTGCACCTAAAATCCCCTTCCCTCTCCCTTCCTGTGCTCACAACAAGCCTCCCTCCCTTGCTTCTATCTACCGTCACTACTGCAGGACTCAGGTCTCCTCTCCCCCATAGCATCCCCACAAACCATCACAGCAGTCTGCCTTGTTCCTTACTTTCCAGATCCCTCCCCACACATAAACACAAAATACCCCCACGCTGTTCCCATATTAACCTCGAGTTCCTGCTTCCCAAACCTCCCACACTGCTGGCTCGCTGCTGCAAGCTTCTCTCCTAGTCCTCCCAGGCTCCTCTGCCCACTGCCCGTGCTCCCTATTTTCCACACTCATCTTCTCAACTCTCCTGCCATCCAAACCCTCTCTGGATGTAAGGAGTCTCAGGAACAGACTTCCCAGCACCCTGAGAAGAAGAACTAGATTCTCCAGCTGCCACCTTCTGAAGTGCCCAGGCCTCCAGCACTGACGTGCTCCCCATGGCAGGTGACAGAATGCCTCAGAGAAAGAAGTTGCACCTTGACTTGGCATATGGCACCCAACCGAAGGCTCACGTTAAGCTGAAAATACCATCTGACAAGCTGTATGTTGTGTAGTCCTGATTAAGACCCATCAAACGGACCTGCTGCTTGTGCCAGTAAACGATCGCACTGGCAGGTTGTCATTTCCCACGTAAGCAGTGTTTTGTCAGCTCTTACAAGCCGTCAGTCGCAGGGGAATGGAAACCCAGGAGCCTCAGGCCCTTCTGAAGCGGATGACGTCCTAATGGGCGCAAGCTTTCAGTCGTTCTTCCTGATTCTGACATTTTCTCCTTATGCTGCCCCAGTCTGGCTCTTTTCCCTCCCCCAGTTCCGATCACTTTTCCTCCTCAGTTTTAGTCACCGTGCCTTTTCAACCGATGGGGCATAATTACTGCAATCACTCAGAGCACAGAACACATGTGAGCTCTCAGTGTCTTTGCTTAGCCCTGCAATCCCTGCTGACTACCAGCACCATAGAGGGTTCAGTTACGTTCAGAAATGTGCACATGCTCGCCTATCTGACTGTACTTCCATACAAACTTCTGTGTAAGAAAGTATTTCTAAACCTTACAATTAGGCCAGATTTCAGGAGAGTAGAACAGCAAAAAGTGGAGCCTTAAACCAAGCAGAATTCCCCTAAGAAGTTCTGAACCCGTGCTTTAAAAACGAAAAGGCACTTGAACCTCTCAAAGAAGTGGTATTTCAATCACGTGCCTGGTCAATCAGTGTTTCTTTCTATAGCTTGATTTTGTAAGGATCAAACTCCTGAGGCTTTCCAAAGTTCAGCCAGAGCCAAAGAGCCAGTGCAGAAAGAAAATATTGCAGGAGCAGCAACAAAAGAAGTGCCTCCTAATGGGAACTAGCACATAACTGCATCTACGGGCAAAGCTGACAGCTCTGCCCATGATGACAAATGGTAAAAACATATAAAAATTAATCAGATTTTGCTTAAAGTCACAGGCCAACTGGAAGAATAAACCCACACCTTCAGGAAAACAACCCTCAAAATGAAACTATTAATACGATATTATCTTGATGGCTTGATTCAAATGAATATACCAATGACTTTCAAGCCTGACATACTGCCCCACTGGCAGGGCAATGCCTGCAGGCAGGCAGCCTACCAGAACAGCCTAAACAAATCCAGTGTCTCCAAGCTGGCCTAGACATGGATTGCAATTTCTGTCATGAGGACAGACTGTTTTGCTTGCAGAAGCCAATTTTGGGCCAGTGATTAGGTTCCTGTGCTGAGCACAACAATCCAGCCATAGAGACACAGCTGAAAAACAGGAACATTAAACTATTTGGATGTAGTATCTTCAGAGCATTACTTGCTGTTGAGCACTCCAATCTCCGACCCTTAGTTGCTTCAGGATTTACTATTAAGCAATGCAAAATACTGCTGATTCAAGGGTGCTCATTCACTATAACTCATCCATGTTTCCAAATACTGTAGAGTCCCTCCTATCTTCAAAAATAACTCTAGATATATGTTCCCATGAGTTCTAGCTACAAAAATAACGCAGTGGACTGTAAAAGAGAGACATAAGTGTGAACCTACAACTGAGTAAGTTTCCTGCGTTGCCAGTTAAACGTTGCTGGTGATCCAGACGTCTTGTGCAGCACCACTACCACCTCCTGGACAAGCCAAGCACAGCTGCAGGATGCACCAGTGTCTCTTCCAGCTGGCAGGTAGTTTTCCTTAAGGACAGGCAGCCCTTGATGAGCCCCAAGGCATGCCCAGCTATACTGGTTACTAGAAACCTCACCTTCATAGACTCACAGAATCAACTAGGTGGGAAAAGACCTTTAAGACCATCAAGTCCAACCATTACCCCATCACTGCCAAGGCCACCACTAACCCATGTCACTGAGGGCTTCATCTACACTGTGAACACTTGCAGGGATGGTGATTCCCCCAAGCTGTGCCACTTCACTACTAGGTGCCACTTCACCTGGGTGTTACCGCTAACCGCTGCCTCGCAGCACCGGGGTGGAGGTCTCCAGTAACAGGGTCTCTAGTTACACCAGGTTTCCCCAGTTGTTCCCCAAGTGCAGTGTCCTGGGCTCAGCAGTTAACAACCCCGCAACATGCAATCACGTCGATCAGACAGCTTCCTGCTGGGAATCACAGGGGAAAGCCTCAGTGCTAATGGCAACAGAGAATGGTTTAGGTAAAAGCTGATCGAGTTGCCTTTTCTTTCTGTTATGAAGTTAGGGAAATAAAGCCTATGGTATTTGTGATCCAGTGTTGTCTTAAATTTACATGTCTTCGTTTGGCAATAAATGACACTACAATTCTGTGTGTCATATATGATGAAGTGTGATATGTAAATTCCAGTAACATGGTATTGATTACTTTGTAATAATACTTTGTTATACTGCAGTATAACTTTATAGCCTGTAAATAATACAGTTCAATACTACAAATGCACTGTAATACTGCACTACGATGTATAAACATCTCATAGAGAGTAAGGATTTATGAAGACATTCAGTTCTGGCAGCTATTCTGCTGCCCATGGGTGAGATAAAAGCACTGGATGCAGCTGGAAACGTTCAGATATGGCACAAACGTACCTGAACTTGCTTTGATATCCTCACAAATACTGAACAAACAAAATCTTGTTTTAAATAGTGCTAATGTGCCCCTAGGCAAAAACCCCTCCAAGCACCATTTCATGAGCTGTAAAACATACTACTTAAAAATTGTGATGTGTAAAATAGCAGAAAAGTGTCTTGCTTATACTGTGGTTTTCCTCAATACAGTACGAAAGAGCTTCTTCAGTGAAACCTAGCAAAAGTATCTATTCTTGGGTGAAGAAAACTTTAGTTTTAAGGATGTGATTAATGAGAATGTCCAATTTATAGGAGTTAAAAATCACTGGTGCCAAGATCCGGTCTCTCTGTGTGTAGCAGAATGTGTTTGAATAAGAGCATGTGTTGGAATAGCATCTAAACAGGCACTACCCTGAGCTGAAAAAAAACCACCCAAAACCTCTAAAAGGCAATTGTACCTTTAGCTTTTAGGCAACTGGGTGTTGCAATGTGTTTATGTTTTGAGTACTTCATACTATTTGCCTTTCAAATCAGTTACATGTTGTAATCAAGTCGCCTCCTGGTCGTCCTTTATGAGCTGAACACACTGGATGTTCCAGCCTTTCATGGGGGAAAGGACATTTTCTTCAGCCATCAAATCACATCGGGGCTCTCTTCAGAAGTCTGCAGATCCCATGAAACTCCAGGCTCTAGAACCATATACACTGTTTCAGTTTTAACTCACCAGAACTTTTATAGAAGTAAAATACCCCCTTATGCTCGCTCCTGCTGATGCAACCACAGAAATACTCTCCTTTTTGCTGTTGTTGCCTTTGGAGATAGTGGACACTGCACACCTCCTCAGTCACTTCACACTTCAATCATAGAGTCATACAATGGTTTGCCTTGGAAAGGACCTTAAGATCACCCAGTTCCAACCCCCTGCCATGGGCAGGGACACCTCACCCTTGTTCTGTGAAGCTGAAATCGTGCATTTTAACTTATAGTTACACCCACAAAGTCACTAGGATTGCTCTGTATCGATACATTTGTGGGTCTTTCCAACGTTCGCTGATCTATCCACAAAGTCTCATCAGAAAACGTTTTCTGTGTCTATTTCCAGATTGTAAATAAAAATGCTAAAAGGATGCCTCTGCTGCTATTTTCATCGTTACACTTGGTCTCACCAGTCAGTCTGCGAACAGCATCCAATAATGTCCGTATTTTAATTACCGAGTCAGACACCAAGACACAGAAACACGGTTTCTCCTTGCTCAGGATATCCTCTGAGGACATAACCCAGTCTCGCACCGCACAGGACGCGTATTTCCCCCGTACCACGCGAACAAACCCAAACTGCCCGTGTGAAACCACCTTCGTGTGCTGACCACCGCGGGGCACAGCACGTTGGCGGGAGACACTGGTCCTCCCGAGAGCTAATACTAAGAAACACTTTGTGTGCCTGCTTAATTTGCACGGCTCGCAGGCTCAAATTAATTGCTGCATTTATATATATATATTATATATGTATAATAGGTATATACACAGATATATATGTCTTTTCTTCCTGC